>NC_048286.1:32619859-32638279 GCF_009762535.1 Notolabrus celidotus
TATTTAACATTTATATTTATATTTAACATTTATGTTTAACATTTATATTTATATTTTACATTTATATTTATATTTAACATTTATATTTAACATTTTGATTTAACATTTAGATTTATATTTAACATTTAGATTTATATTTAACATTTAGATGTAGCATTTGAATTTATCAATGATTTTAACTTAATATATTTTTTAACAACAAAATTAAAAAGAAAGGAAAATCACAAATGTTCCTCTAAATTTGATTTTATAAAAATAATTATTAAAAGTTCCTTCTACATTTTTGTGACATTTTGTATTTAAATATGGAGAAATGATTCTGTTATTTTCAGTGAGCACAACTTTACAAACGGCGCCCCGTAGTTTAGTGCAGACCTTTATGAGTTTACAGAGGGAAGGAAGATTTAAATCTGTAGCCTAGCTTGCTGCTGTTTCTCCTGCAGGTTCTCATTAGAGAGGCCGAGCTGAACTGACCCTACTTCAAAAACACTGAAATATCCCTTTAACTGGACACCCTCCTGCTTTAAACATCACTATCTTTGAGGTTACAGATCTCAGTGGTTACTTGACTTCTTCTTCTTCTTCTTGTAGAAGTGAAATGATGCTCACATGGATTACATATAAAAGTCTTAAAACTGCATGTTTGTTCTTTGAGCTTAAACTGATGTATCATCTGTTCTTCTGAAGGTGGGCGTACAGGTGAGCTGTGAGGACTTGTTCTCTGATCGCCACTGGAGAGTTTGTCACGCCTACGCCACCTTCGTCACGCAGCGCACTGACACGGGACAGAAGGTGAGAGATGATGGAGGAGGTCATGCCCCTTTTAGAAATGAAGAACATGGTTGATGTCCTGACCACACCTGTGAGTGTGTGTGTGTGTTTGTTAAATGTTCCATCACATGTGCTGACACAGGTGATCTTGAAGCCCTCTGTACCTCGCACTCAGAAGGAGCAGGTTGAGTACAGCGTCGCCGCTGAGAGGCGGCGGGTACGGATGGTGCACGATGACATCATCAAAGACCTGCTCTCCCACGGGTCCATCCAGCAGGGTAGGTCTGACACAGTATGCTACCTCACATACATATCCCTGAAAACCTTACATGTTATTGAAAGTGTGTGTGTGTGTGTGTGTGTGTGTGTGTGTGTGTGTCAGCTGATGTTACGGCAGAAGCCAATGCAGTGGCAGCAGAGAAGACCAAGGTGGAGAGTGTGGAGCTGGTTCTTCCGCCACACGCCAACCATCAGGTGACCCATTTATTGTTTTTCTATTTATCACAAGAACAAAAGGAGAAATGTCAGACACACAGGAGGAAAGCCCCCCCTATTTTAATCCACCTCACTAGCAAACATACATACAACAAACAAAACAAAACAAAATTCAAATCATATGACACACACACAGATCAGGTTTGGCGGGGCCTTAGTGTTTGGCTCGGCCCTACTCGTTGGGGGTCCATCGGGGCTGGGTGGGTGGCTGGTGTCCCTGTCACCCTCCGTCCCCCTTCTGTCCCCTCCCCTGCCGGGGCCTGGTCCGCAGCCGCCCTCGGGGCCGGGTTTCCCGGGGGTTCCCTCGCGGTCCTCTTCGGGGGTGGGGTGGCGCGCAGCTGGGGGGATGTTAGTACAGCAGCCATTGGGGTGTCCCTCCATGCCCCCGCGGCCTGGTCCATCAGTCGCGGGGCGCGGATGGGGGGCGTGGCTGGGGGGAGTGGTCGGGCCGGCTGGAGGGGGGCGGGGGGGATTGGCCCTGCCGCCTCTGCCCTCCCTCCGCTCCGGTGCACCGGTTGGCGGGCTCTGGTCCTGGTCCTGCCCGGCTGCCTGCTCCTGGTGCTGGGCCCCCTCGGCCCTGGTGGCTCCTTTGGCTCTGTCTTGGGGGGCTGTGGGGGCGGTGTTGTGGAGGTGTTCCTTGGGGGGGCTGCGGGATCTCTCCCCCCTCGCCCCCCTTTCCTCCTGCTGGGTGATCTGGGGGTCGCCCTGGGTGCTCCGGCGGTACCTGTTTGCTTCCGGTCTGGGTCCTTGGCTTGTCCCCTGGCCTGGGTCTCCCGCGGCGCGTTGGATCCTTCGGTCTGACTGCTCTCACGGCCCGGGTGCTGGGCCGAACCGCTCGGCTGATCTGACCCAAGTGGGATCATCATTCCTGATTTTGATCTTGTCTTGTGTTCTCTTTTGTGTCTTCTGAACATTTAGGTGTTCACCAAGAACATTTTCACATCATGATAAAAACATTAATCTGAAAACCTGTCAGCTTTAAGAGTTCTTGTGTTTCTTCTTTATTGCCGTCTTGCAGAATCCCCAGAGCTTTGGCTTTGGACAGGTAGTCCATATGAAGCTTTTTGAGATGTTTCTGGATTGACTTTAGTTTTGTTTGTGCGCTTGAAAGAAACTGCAAATGTACAGATGATTCAGAATGTGATTCATCTCTGTGCTATAAATAACACTTTTTAAGATGGAAGCTTGGGGCCATAAATAAATGGACTTTGGGCCGTAATTGGCCCCCGGGCCGTAGTTTGGACATGCCTGCTTTAGAGTTTAGGTTTCATGGTCTCTGTTTATTGAACCATCAGGTGAACACGTTTGGAGGACAGATCATGGCCTGGATGGTGAACGTAGCTATGATAGCTGCCAGGTACAAACACACACACACACACACACACACACATTTTAAATTCTTCATTTGAAACCACAGAGTCAGGCTTTTACTTGCACACACTCAGTCATACACACAGGTACACACACCTGTACAAAGCTCCCAGGTCGGGCTTTATGAATGAAGAAGCTTTGAGCTAGAAAGAAAACATGGAGTTATTGATTGAACGATGCTAATGGGAAAATATTTTTACACTCAATTCATTGTTTCAAATATTTTTGAGCAGAGGTAGTGAAAAAAACGCCAAACACTCTTTATGTCTTTAAAGGTGACATATCATGCAAAATTGACTTTTTAATGGTTCTCTACCTGAAATATGTGTCCATGTCTACAAACCCCCTGAAAATGAAAAGAATCCATTCTGCCCCTGTTCTGATTTCTCCACCTTTCTGTAAATGTGTGCTGAAACCAGCCGTTTCAGACTTCCATGTTTTTGTTACGTAACAACAATATCCGGTCTGTCACGGAGTCAGAGCTCGGAGCTTGTTCAGCCCATAGACTGTATAAAATAATACTGAATCCCTCCTCCGTTTTTCATTACCTGCACACATGTGTGCTAACAAGGAGCTTAGGAGAGAGGCATGCTAGTTGTAGGCTGTCTTAATAAACACAAAGGTCGGTTTTACTCCCCACGTCTGCAGATTTGAAGATCTAGTGGATGATTTTTATTTGTCATGGATAAGTGCTAGCGCTAATTAGCATAGCCACATAGCTACATGTTCATAGCTGTAGCTGTAGCTGTGTACCAAGACACACGTCTACATACTGACAAATAAAACAACAAGAAACTCTAAATCTGTGACCAATCCTTCAGAAAGGTCCGGCTGCCTTTCTGGCAGAGGTCGGTTTTACTCCCCACGTCTGCAGATTTGAAGATCTAGTGGGTGATTTTTATTTATCATGGATAAGTGCTAGCGCTAGTTAGCATAGCCACATAGCTACATGTTCGTAGCTGTGTACCAAGACACACGCAGACATACTGATAAATAAAACAACAAGAAACACTAAATCTGTGACCAATCCTTCAGAAAGGTCCTGCTGCAGGAGCCTCTCCGTCAGGATCAGATTCTGGATCAGATTCAGAGGGTTGAAGTAACGTGATCTCTGAGCAGCCGTGTATATTCAGCCAACATGTAAACATTAGATCAACGTGCTGGACAGCCGAGGCACATCCACTTCCTGAGGGGGCGTGGTCAGAGAGAAAACAGAGTGTTGTGAGGAGGACTGAAGAAGAGGGTTTTTCAGGCAGACCAAAATCTGATTTCAAAGTGTTTTTTTGAGCATAAACTTTAAAGACATGTTTTGGGGACCTCTTAGACCAATATATGTTGATGAAAAAAGCGTGATATGTCACCTTTAAACATGGCTGTTAGATCTTCCCCTGGTACGAGTCTCCATCTATCTGTTCCAGGACTTCTTTTTTAAGACTCTAGATAATTATTTCCTGAAGGTCACTTTCAGGGGAAACAATTGTCTGGTGCAATCTCTCACTTTGTCTCCACGCAGCCGTCTGTGTCAGGCTCACCCGACTTTGAGGACCATCGACATGTTCACCTTCAGAGGACCGTCTCAGGTTGGAGACAGACTGCTGCTCAGGGCTATCGTCAACAACGCCTTTAAGAACAGGTATCACTCCGTCCAGACCATAAACGCAAAAACAGGAAGATCAGTTAGAAATCCACTTTGATTATCAAATCCAGACAAACCTGGTACAATTTTCACAAATACACTCTGGAACATGATGAGGTTTGGGCAGGAGATGAGTGTTTTGACAGTTTCTGCATTTATTTCACTGCCATATATAAACAGACGGATGTACAGACATCTTTGCAGTACTTGTCTTAAAGATAGCTCTCCCTCTTGGACCCTCAGTTAAAGGTCTTTGTTCTCTTTGTTGCGTGTTGCTCTTCCAGGTTTGCACCAGTCCCATGCCTTAAGTATCGTTTTCCCCTCCTACTCGCTCAAAGTGATTTTCCCCAAATGTTTGCATTGTGCATTAAAGAAAAAGAGTGATCAGAAAGATTTAATCTGATGACTTTAATGTGTTCTTCAGTATTGAGGTGGGGGTGCGTGCAGAGGCCTACCAAGGGGTTGGACCCAACCGACACATTAACTCTGCGTTCATGACCTTCGAGGTCCTGGATGACCACGAGAAGCCACGGACGCTACCACGGATAAGACCTGAACCCCTGGTGAGTCAGCTGGTGGAGTAAAACACACTGAGACATCCTGCATTTATAATCTCTGAACCTTCAGCACCAACCGGTTCAGCAGAATCTCTTTGACCTGATGACTGATGTGTGATCAGCTCCCTGAAGATCAGTATCTGATGTCTCTTTTTGCCCTGTCTGCTCTGATGGAGGTGATGATATGTGTATTCTGTTTGGATTGCCACTTTTTATAATCATGATGGAATGCTTCGTGCAAACCGAGCAGCTCTTCTTTACTGCACAGAGTTTGTGTCTCTGTTAGAGAGGCTGTTTTTCAGCAGACACTAAGAAAGAAAGAAGAGAGCAGACAGTGCTCTGATGTGATGAATGCAAAAGGTGAATAGTTCTCAGGGGGGGGCGGCATCATCTCCTACGGGTCATAAGAGCAGGCCAAGACGTACCAGGAGTAATGTGATTGAAATACAGGTTTGGTGGTGTTTTGGAGGACATTTGTTTAAGACTGAATGAACCAAAGATTCATACTTAGAAACCAGTTTCAACTTGATACTAATTGTAAAAGATTTTGGCCTGCAGCTGTTTTAAACTCGACAGTTTAAACACAAACCACATAAGTGTTTCAGTTTTCTCTCTAACTGGAACAAGATATCAAGTCTCCTACATTTCATTAACATGACATCAAGACCGGATCAGATCCAGTCCCATCTTCCAAACAGGACTCAGTCTGGTCTCATCTTAATCCACCATGAGCAGAGCACTTTGCAGCATTTAGCAAGTTACAGTGGCAAGGACAAACTTCCTTTAACAGGCAGAAACCTCCAGCAGGACCAGACTCATGTTAGACACACATCTGCTGAGACCGTGTTGGAGAGAGGGATAGAGGGAGATGAAGAAAGAGAGAGAGATGATAGTGGGGAGACAGATAGTAGTAGTTGTAGCAGCTGGAGTCTGGAACGTCCACAGCAGCAGAGATCCAGAGGAACCTACGAGACAAGGGAGCTCAGGGACTCCAGAAAGGTCTAAGAAAAGAGAGAAGAGAGGGAGACCAGAAGAAAGAAAAAGAGGAGAATAAATGGTGAAGGAATGACTGAAGGAAAGGACGGGATAAGAAAAGGAGACAGAGAAAGAAAGAAAGAAAGAAAGAAAGAAAGAAAGAAAGAACAAAGGAATGAATGAAAGAAAAAAGAAGAATGGAATGAAAGAAAGAAAGAGGGAAAGAATGAAAGAGCAAAAGAAAGAAAGAAAGAAAACAAAGGAATGAAAGAAAGAAGGAAGAAAGCAAAAAGGAAAGAACGAAAGAAAGAAGGACCCAAAAAAGGAATCTACAGCAGAGATCCAGAGGAACCCACGAGACAAGGGAGCTCAGTGACTCCAGAAAGGTCTATGGTTAGTAACTTTAATGGGACAGGAAGAGTTAAAGTGAGAGACAGGCAGAGAGAGGAGAGAGAGAGAAAGACAGGATCCCAGTGTGTCAGTCTAAGCCTATAGCAGCATAACTAAGAGCTGGTCTAAGCCTGATCCAGCTCTAACTATAAGCTTTATCAAAAAGGAAAGTTTGAAGCCTACTCTTAAAAGTAGAGAGGGTGTCTGCCTCCCGGACCCTGACTGGTAGATGATTCCAAAGGAGAGGGGCCTGATAACTGAAGGCTCTACCCCCCATACTACTTTTAGAGACTTTAGGTACGGTGAGCAGGCCTGCATGCAGAAAGGTCTATGGTTAGTGACTTTAATGCTATTATTGCAGGGCTGCATACATTACAGTACTCTCTGCAGCCTTCAGTATAAGTCACAAAACATGGGATATGAACAAGATTTAATGGCAGGGCACAAAGCAAAGTCAGAACAAACTCCGTTCTAACCACAGTGTAACACACACAGCTTTTATTGTCCCAGTTTTACTGATCTAATCTTTAGAGATGTAGAGGTGAGGCTGGACAGGTCTGAAGGTGTGGTTGATCAAAGATCAGAGCGATAAACTTTACCCGACATCAACACCTCAACTGAACTCAGCTCAGCTTTATTTATACAGCACCTTTGATACATACAAGCTTCACACAAACACAGAGAGACAGAAAACAAGTGAAATACTTAAAACCCACCTCCAACATTTTATTTTGCTTTTTATTTATTGTGGCTTTTTTCTTGTGTTATCTATTGTGGTTTTAATATCTATTCTTTTTTAATTACTATTTTTTTTTTATTGATAGTGTTTTTAAGCTTGTACAGCACTTTGGCCGACTGTGGTTGTTTTTTTATATTTGCTCTATAAATACAGTTTGACTTGACTTGACTTGAAATGTGTATAATAAAATACATAATCATGAAAAAGATACTTAAAGATAAAATAAAATCAATCCAGTAAAATTAATAAAATCAGTAAGAGTAGAAAGCAAAAATAAAAATTAGTTAAAGCTAAGCACTAAAAATGAATATGTAACTAAATAGATAACATACATTAAAGGCCCTGTGAGGAGTTTTGAACTGACTGAGAAATTGATACTGATGCCTCTTTATGACCTTCAATGGCAAACAAGACCATCAGCAGCAACACTGACACCTTCTCTGTTGTAATTTTTAATGCCTGAAACCGCCCTGAGGGGGTAGGTGTCAGACCAGATGATGGACATCTTGCTTCAGAAACAAACTTTATTTCTCAGTTTTCATGGAAAATAATCACATTGCCTGAGAAAGTTGACTGTTGAACACAACAGGATGAGGCTTTTGTTGAAAACACTACTTTTGCATGTTTAGGACAAGAAATAAGAGGTATCACTCTGTCCACAAGGGGGCGCCAGAACCGATACGAAACAAAAGCTCCTCACAGCAGCTTTAAATTTGTTAAAACAATAATAATAGTAATAATAACTATTATTATGAGTAGAAAATTAGAAAATAATAATTATGATAATTATGATGATTAAAAAATACAAAATTAATAATAATGATACTAACAATAATAATAACAGTAATAATTATATATATATATATATATATATATATAATTATTACTATTATTATAATAAAATAATTATAATAATAATAATAACAACAACAATAATAATGATAATAATAATTATTATTATTATAATAATTATTATAATGATAATAATAATAAGAAATAATTGTATTAATAATATCAAAATAATTAAAATAATAATAATAATAAAAATAATAAAAAATAACATTATTATTATTATTATTATTATTATTATTATTATTATTATTATTATTATTATTATATAAACATGGTGACAATTTCAAAGGAACAACACCATCACTGTAAATTCCCAGGAGGATCAACCGTTTGTTATTGCAGCAGCTCTTGTTATAGTGTTCTCACATTTATGATTCACACTATGGAGGGTGAAGCTGCAGTGTATCAGTGGATCTGATGATAAGAGTACTTTGTTTTTTACAAGATACACTGACGGCATTCTCGGCCGACATACCAAGACTGAGGTTACCCGGAGAACAACCCTCCCAGGTTTCTACATGTTTGATCATTCAGGATTCAGATGTGTAAATGATAAACCAGGATTTATGACAGAAGGATGAGAGCACCGAACCCAGACTTTAGACCTGCATGAGCACGGTGTTCTTGTTTTCACTCCCCCTGCTTGTTTAAATAATCCCGTGGCCTATAACAGGATGTAACTCAAATAAGAAGCGTGCACATGAGAGAAAGAATGTGCATGAATTACTTCACATTCATCTGGATTGCTTAATGATATCAACAAGTGCAGTGTGCTGTGTAGAAGGATGTAACTTTGAGACTCAAAGGTCATATAAGCAGCAGTTCAGCTCTGTAGTAGAGAAGGAGAAGAGGAGAGAGGACTTCCACTGAGGTCTTTAGATGTACAACAGAACATCTGCATCATAAACTGAGGTTTGAATTTGACAAACCTTTTACAAGATGAGTAGATTTTGAATTCATCCTTTCTCTTGTTCTATCCTTTACAGGAAGGGGAGCGACGCTTTCAAGAAGCCATAGCCAGGAAGAAGATCCGATTGGACAGGTTGCCCCGTCTGATGATGCTTTTGAAGATCTTTGTTAACTTTCAGATCCAACATTCTCAACACAGGTTACATTGTTCTTCTTTCTTTGTTTCAGGAAGTACATCATCTCCCGGAAGCAGACTGAGGGGCCTCTGTCTGTTCCCTGGGATCCCAGAAACCAGGTGAGAGAAACCAAGGTGTGGAGATCCTACAGGACAGGTAACGACCTCATGTGTTGTGATGGATGCAGAACTGACGGTCTCATGTGGAGAGGTACGGTGAGGTATGCTAGACTGTGGTTACACTCTTCATGCTCCCTTCATGTGTGTGTGTGTTTGTGTGTTTCCAGGTTTATATAAGCTACAACAATGTGTCAGCTCTGAAGATGTTGGCTGCAAGAAAAAAGTGGCGCCTGAGCTCTGAGAAAGATAAGGTACGTGCTGCTCCCTCCCTCCCTCCGAGGACGAGTGTCTTCTTCATGTGTCAGGCTGATTCATCTCGTCCCCGTCCCCCCCTGAGAGTCAGAGTGTTTCTCTTTCCTCAGGTTCGTCTCTTCACCCTGGAGCAGAAGTCCATCTTGAGTATCCGGGTGGAGTCAGAGGTGGATGTTCCTGCACGCAGAGCCTTTTGTCTGCTGGCTGAGCTGAGCAACAGAACCAAATGGGACACACATTATCAGTAATGCTCTCTCTCTCACACACACACACACAATGTTTTCAAGCTTTGCAAACTGCTCCTGCACGGCCTGCAGAAAGGTCAGAGTGCTGGATGTGTGGTTGGAGCGTCAGATTAACCGTGCAGACGTGAGAAGCTGCAGAGAGAGAACAAGTGTTTGACTGTTCTTCATATGATGAAGCCAAGATATTGTCTCTTACAGTGGCTGGGAGGTGCAATGCAAATTTATTTAAAAGTGTTTCATCCTTCTAAACCATCGTAGTCTCTATTTTTCAAATAATCCACATTTCATCAACGTCCTCATCAGTGCTGTCTCTCTTTTTAAATCAGGAACTGTGAGTTAATCCACCGGGTTGACGATGACGACTTCTTGTACCGCGTGGTGACTCCATCAGTGCATCACGGAGGCCTGCTCCCACCTTCAGCCTGTCAGGGGGAAGGGGTTCTCCAGGACTTCATCTTGTTGGCGTCCAAGAGGAAGCCGTGTGGCATCGGGTGAGTTCAGTGACCGAGCGGCTGAGATCAGAGTCGACGACGAGGCACGAGCTGCAGGATCAACCTTTGATTCTTTCCCCCTGCAGAGATCCGTATGTCATCGCCCTGCGCTCAGTGTCTCTGCCCACTCACCCTCCAGCTGAGGGGATTAACAGAGGAGAGGTTCTGTGTGCTGGATTCACCATTCTAGAGACCAAAAACAACACCTCCATCGTACGACAGACACTCCTCTTAATGATTAACGGGTCAGGTTACATCCACATATCTCTCCTAACCTCTCTGTTCTTTTATCTTACCTCCAGATCAGTTACTACAACCAAGCCTCTCCAGAGGTTCTGCCCTACATCTCCACTGACATCGCCGGCCTCTCCTCCACTTTCTACCACAGCTTCTGCTCCTGCAGCCAGTACCTGACGAGGAACAGACGGCAGTCTACCCCCATGACGCAAACAAGCCTAGAGCAGGCCTCGAGTACAGACAGTCCCACCTATGATATAGAAGCTGACGGCCTGTCGATGGCTCTCTGCAGCACGCAGCTGTAGTCAGTCAGTGGAGCTCTCCAGGCCAGTTTAGAGATAGGAGTGGACTCAAACTGCTGTTCATACAACATGGTACCATTCACTGTCAGTCATCCAAAGATCAAACCTGCGTTCAAACTTCTGACACTTTGTTTTGATACTAAGATTATAGGAAAACATGCAATAAGAACAGAGTCGATATTATATAAAGTGCAACAACATGACTTCAGAAAACACTGAGGCTTATCTGAACTTTGTTTGTGCACAAATAAACAGGATCCCAGTGAGTCAGTTCCCCCGGCACTCTAAGCCTATAGCAGCATAACTAAGATCTGGTCCAAGCCTGATTCACTTCTGACTATGAGCAGAGCACTTTGCAGCATTTAGCAAGTTACAGTGGCAAGGACAAACTTCCTTTAACAGGCAGAAACCTCCAACAGGACCAGACTCATGTTAGACACACATCTGCTGAGACCGTGTTGGAGAGAGGGATAGAGGGAGATGAAGAGAGAGAGAGAGAGAGAGATGATAGTGGGGAGATGGATAGTAGTAGTTGTAGCAGCTGGAGTCTGGCACGTCCACAGCAGCAGAGATCCAGAGGAACCTACGAGACAATGGAGCTCAGGGACCCCAGAAAGGTCTAAGACAAGCGAGAAGAGAGGGAGACCAGAAGAAAGAAAAAGAGGAGAATACAATGGTGAAGGAATGATAGAAGGAAAGGACGGGATAAGAAAAGGAGAAAGAAAGAAAGAAAGAAAGAAAGGAAGGAAGGAAGGAAAGAAAGAAAGACAGAAAGACAGAAAGGAAGGAAAGAAAGAAAGAAAGAAAGAAAGAAAGAAAGGAAGGAAGGAAGGAAAGAAAGAAAGACAGAAAGGAAGGAAAGAAAGAAAGAAAGAAAGAAAGAAAGGAATGAAGGAAGGAAGGGAAGGCAGGAAAGACAGAAAGGAAGGAAGGAAAGAATGAAAGAAAGGAAGGGAAGGAAGGAAGGAAGGAAGGAAGGAAGGAAGGAAGGAAGGAAGGAAGGAAGGAAGGAAGGAAGGAAGGAAGGAAGGAAGGAAGGAAGGAAGGAAAGAAAGAAAGAAAGAAAGAAAGAAAGAAGAAAGAAAGGAAGGATGGAAGGAAGTGTAGGAAGGAAGGAAAGAAAGAAAGAAAGAAAGGAAGGAAGGAAAGAATGAAAGAAAGGAAGGGAAGGAAGGAAGGAATGAAGGAAGGGAAGGAAAGAAAGAAAGAAAGGAAGGAAGGAAAGAATGAAAGAAAGGAAGGGAAGGAAGGAAGGAAGGAAGGAAGGAAGGAAGGAAGGAAAGAAAGAAAGCCAGAAAGGAAGGAAGGAAAGAAAGAAAGAAAGAAAGAAAGAAAGGAATGAAGGAAGGAAGGGAAGGAAAGAAAGAAAGAAAGGAAGGAAGGAAAGAATGAAAGAAAGGAAGGGAAGGAAGGAAGGAAGGAAGGAAGGAAGGAAGGAAGGAAGGAAGGAAGGAAGGAAGGAAGGAAGGAAGGAAGGAAGGAAGGAAGGAAGGAAGGAAAGGAAAGGAAAGGAAAAAGGAATGAAAGAAGGAAAGAAAGAAAGGATGAATAACAGACCCCAAAAAGGAATCTACAGCAGAGATCCAGAGGAACCTACGAGACAAGGGAGCTCAGGGACTCCAGAAAGGTCTATGGTTAGTAACTTTAATGGGACAGGAAGAGTTAAAGTAAGAGACAGGCAGAGAGAGGAGAGAGAGGGAAAGACAGGATCCCAGTGTGTCAGTCTAAGCCTATAGCAGCATAACTAAGACCTGGTCCAAGCCTGATCCAGCTCTAACTATAAGTTTGAAGCCTACTATTGAAAGTAGAGAGGGTGTCTGCCTCAAAGACCCCGACTGGTAGATGATTCCAAAGGAGAGGGGCCTGATAACTGAGGGTTCTACCTCCCATACTAGATGGGTTTCCATGATCTGTGTCCTTTGAGTTTGTGGTTTAGTATCCACTGCAGCGTTTATGACTCCTGCTGTGAATGTGGATCTCTTCAGATCTACTCACAGATAACTGGTCTCTCTCCCCTCCACTGGTTCACCACCTAAACAGCTTATATCAGATTTTTTGTTGAACTTGTACTTCCCTTTTCGTCACCTCACACGTCACATTGTGGTTTCCTCTGCAGTTGCAACACTTTGGTTACATCCCTCTCTTACATTGCTCTCACTCATGATCCATCTGTTCATCCGTGCACCTTCTCCTCCCTTACACGTCTGAGCAGTGTGTCCAAATCTTAAAGCATCTAATTGTTCTAGTTTACATCCTCCCTGACAGTCTGGCTCATATATCCTGGAGTAACGTCCCCCCTCCTGTCCTCCTACCTCTCCTCTCCTCATCTCTGAAGACTTGCGGTCTCCTTGTCCTCTTCAGTCTACCCTTTTTTTATATTTGTGAAGTTCATTGATTATGACCCTGCCTTATTGACACGCTGAGTTATGAACCCTTTAAACAGTGAAGCTTTGACCTTTGACCCCAGCTGCATTTCATCTGAAACTAGTGATGGGTGTTTCATATTTGTTCTGTCCACTTTGTTCGTGAACACTCGTTTATTAAAGACAACAGCTCTGAGTATTACACCGCTGGCTGTGTGGGAGACTGTTTGTTCTGCACAGCATCACAGTCTTCTTCTTCTTCTTCTTCTTCTTCTTCTTCTTCTTTGGAAACTGAGAATAAAAGATGTTAACATGTCAAAGCAACACGTATGTAGCATGTTCACTGTGTGACGACGCCTCCCACTCTGCCTGTCTCTCTCTTCACATAACTCAAAGATTTTTCTCAAACTAAACCCATGAACAGTAGAGACTGATGAACACATGAATAACACACATTCCTCTTTTTTAATGCTGAATTTTGGGGTGATCATATTTGTCCTCAGGGTTGGTCTGGTATCATGTAGAGGTTTGTGTTTGCTCCTCCTTCACGCTGAGTCAGAAGTCCTTTAATAAACTCTGCAGCGCTGGTTTTCGTGGCGTCTTCCACTATAAGGTCGTATCTGTCCATCAACTCCACCAGAGACCTCAGCGCCTCCTGTCCTTCAGGCAGCGAGTCCAGACGTAGAGCCACCCTCTGAGATAAACCCGTCACTGTCTCTGGGATCAGAGGAGGCCAGTTTGGTTCTTGAAGGACGAGGGTGACGTACGGGAACAGCTCCTCTACTTTGGATGCAAACTCCTGAGAGAGAGAGGAGAGAGGTTATAAGAGAGGATGAACATGAGTGTGTAGAGAAGAGGTGCACACATACAAGCGTCTGAATACTTCACTTCTTGAAGAAACCTGAATAAGGACACTTTGAAGCTTCCTTTGACTTCTCCTGAGGAAATTGTAGTGTTCAGTCAGCATCAGCCACACTGGTTATGATCTATAGTTCTAACTGTGAATGTATAATAACCCTTATTCACCTCCTCCCTCAGTTTGGCAGCCGTTGTTTCTCATTTCCTTTTCCATTTCCTTATTAGGAACATGGTGAAGTATTGAAACATGCACGGTATGTATGATGCATCAAACCTGAAGTTTGCATTAATTATCAACATTATACCAAAATATACAATAGTGATCTAAGCATGCGCCCCATGTACAGAAGCTATCATAGTCTCCCAGCCTTCTCTATTTGCTGCACGTCTTCCCTAACTCTTTACTCCCCACATTTTCTGTCTCTCTCCAGCTTTCCTGTCCAATAAAGGCCCAAAATTCCAAAACATAACTTTAAAAAAAATATATTTATGTATATTTAAAGTGGTTTATACAGATCCTTGTTAAAAGTAACGCTCAGTAAAATGCCTGAACTGATGTCACTGTCCTCAGAGTGGAGGCACAGAGTTCCTCTTTATGGGTCTAGAACTACTAAAGGCAGCTTTACATCAGTCTACATCAGGGGTTCCCATAGTGTGGGTTGGGACCCCCTGGAGGGTCGCGAGACACAAATGAGGGGTCATGAGATGTCTTCCAGAATGTTATTATTTTTTTAAGTTATCTAGAAATAGTACATTTCAGAAGGGCTGCACGGTGGGTGGTGCAGTGGGTAGCGCTGTTGCCTCACAGTTAGAAGGTTCCTAGTTCAAATCCCCGGCTTCTGTGTGGAGTTTGCATGTTCTCCCCGTGCATGCGTGGGTTCTCTCCGGGTACTCCGGCTTCCTCCCACAATCCAAAAACATGCTCAGGTTGATTGATCACTCTAAATTGCCCATAGGTGTGAGTGTGTGCGTGAATGGTTGTCTGTCTCTCTGTGTTAGCCCTGTGATAGGTTGGCGACCTGTCCAGGGTGTAACCTGCCTTCCGCCCGAAGTCAGCTGGGATAGGCTCCAGCCCACGGTGATCCCTAACGGGATAAGCGGTCAAGATAATGGATGGATGGATAGTACATACCACCCATTATAGTAAAAAATATCAACAAAATGAGTAGTTAAACTTGAAATAAAAGCTTGAAAATATAAAGTGTAATGAGTGTTCAGCCTTTCTTTGTTGCCAGCTGACTCCTAAGTTTAGGGTTAGTGAACAGTTAATTATCTAAAGCATCAGTAGCAGCAGGTTAATTCATAACAGCACAGGAAACACAGACACATGCTCATATAGGTAGGGTCATTTTCTGCAGACCAGCTAAATGAAGCCACATTAAATCACTTTGAGGGACAGTCAGGGTCGCAAGTCTTTGGCATCTATATTTTGGGGGTCCCGGGCTGAAAAGTTTGGGAACCCCTGGTCTACATGACCCAGCGAGCAGTCCAGACTCTATAAGAGAGACAGTGGTCAAAGTCAAGTCCACAACCAAGACTTTAGACATGATCAAGGAAAAAACCCTGATTCAAATCTTATCTGGAACCCTGAGCTGAAGACTGAAGAGCAGGAGAGAAATGAGCTCTGTGGTCCTCTTTAAAGTCTTGTGGCAGCATCTGAAGGAGCTGTGACTCATGTCTGAGAGAGAGAAATATCTGACCTTAATGCAAGACTGGACTTAAAAATCATCAATGTGCAGCTATAATTATATTAGATTATTATCAGATCATCAGAGCTGCTGCTTCAGGGTCGTTTTTAAAGACTGGGGAAGTCTGGTGGCATAGTCCTTTAAAGTAAGAGACTGGATTCATATTTAAATCTCTGCAAAAAGTAAGAATGGCTGCAGGAGGGAACAACTTTCAGTGTGAAACTGGAGCTCAGATATCATGTACTCTAAGTCCATGGAGGTGTGAGTAGTGTAAGAACTACATACCTTGGTGTCGTCAGTGCTCTGTAAACCCTCCATGCTGATCCAGATGGGCCTGTAGAGCTCCTCTCTGCTGTAGGCTGAGTGCAGCAGTTCCAGGGAGGCTTCCAGAAGCTGCTGAGTACGGATCTGCAGGTAAACACCCCAGGGAGCATCAGCTCTCTGCCCGAGCAGCTGCAGTACATCCTGCAGACACATTCACAAGACATAGGCTTCATTTATCCACGAGGGAATGTATGCAGCGAAACACAAAACATGCCTTTGGACTTAACTGACTTCTTATGTGTTGATTTTATTCTCTTGTTTTCTCTGTCAGCACAGTATAGAATTTAATCCACTAATCTAAGAGAACATTAAAACACAGTAAAGTGTTTTTTCATTAGATTACCTGCAGTGTGAGCACCTCTGAGCTCATCCCAGAACCTGCCACTAGAGGGACTCCAGGGTGTTTGCTGTGAGAAGCCACTCGTACTACCAACATACCACCAACACCGTCTGGACTCACACAGATGTTAGAGGCAAAACAGTGAAGATTAACAGAGTCATTAATGTATTAATATCCTGAATGAGCAACTAGAAGAAAGTTTATTTATCTTCTGTGCAGGAAACTGATCTCTGCAGTGTCACCACATGAAACGTTGCTGCTTCTAGTTATAGCATTAACAGAGATAACAGGACAACATGAGAGGAACTTCATGATGTTAGTTCCAGGTTCATGTGGTATGCACTGTGGAAAAAAACAGGGATCCTCTTTGTTTTCTATTTCTCCCCAGGGCCTGACAACGGCTTTGTTTGCTTTGCATTTTGTCCTCAAGCACACACAGACACACAACCCAGAGGATTCTTTGGTATGATGCAAGAATGATTTATTCCCTTCAAACTGTTGATGTCTCACCTTATATTCACATGTTCTCTTTCCTCACTGTTACACTGACACATGATTAGGTCCTCAAAAACACCTCTGAATTAGCAGCTTGTTATTATAACTTACATTATGTTTGCATGCCTTATCAAACATAACTCAGCTAGGTTCAAACACAGGTGACCACTACAAGAGGACCCAGAAGTGAGTGCTTCAAAGTACAGAACGACTGATCAGAAGAAGCATTTATCTTTAATGCCTCAAGAAAAAGGAAGAAGTGTGAACGTGCCGACATACCAGAGAGCTGAGCTAACAGGGAGGTCCGATCCCTGACTGTAAACCAGTGGACTTCCAGGCTGTTGGGTTGCGTGACTGTTGATGGGGAATCAAGGTCTGAGTTGTGAGGTGGATTAAAGAAGTCCATCAGGTCTCCACCAGGATAGAATCTCCTCACACGGCTCTGCTGCCCTGTCCACGGAGTTTACACACTCATTATCAAACTGCAACAACAAGTCGTTACAACCTTTACAATACCAGAATAATTTAAGGTGTAACTCTTTATGAAAGAGGCAATTTGTTTCTTGTTTTCATAGTCATAGTCATAGGATACATGGAGGAGCCTCTCTTAGATTTAAAAGCGTTCCTTTAAGGTTCTCTTTGGACAGGGACGATTTTGTCGTACATTAATACACATTTATTGTCTCAGCATGGTCATGTGGTCCAAGCCTAGAGCGAAGAAATGGGAAATATAAAACATGATAAAATCAGTAATAATGATATAACTGAGAGTGAAGGAACACTGAGATCAGAAAGACAGATCTTTAATCATCCACAACTGTTCAAGTTTATGAGAATCCCTGCCCTACAAGGTATCCCATAGGAAAAGATATTTAGAGAGGAGATCTCAAAAGTGTTTCATTTCTGTCTCCTAGACAACAATGAGATCTGTTTGAAAGCAAAATGAGACTATAGCTTATGTCCCCTGTTTCTCATTCTTGCCTCCAGAGAAAAGTTGCAAAAAGTCTCAGCTTAGTCTCCCTGATGAAATGATTCTCAGGTATTTCTCAAGTGTTGTGACTCCTTTTGAGCTCAGGTGGAGAAATCAGGGAGCTCTCTCAATCTAACCTCATCCATTTGTTTTTGTCAGACTCAGTTTTTGTGTCTCAAGTTGAGCTCAGATGGAGCAAAGAAAGAGCCTGAGCTCATCTTTTCATCAACATTTATAGTGCCCTGCAAAATTAAGATTTCAATGTAACTTTCCACAAACTTACAATTCTCATTAAAACATTTGAACCACTTCAAGATCAGATATTTAGATGTGAAATGATCTCTTCTTTGACTTCACAGTATGGTCCTTCCTTTACAAGTCTGTTTGGAACGAAACAACTTCACAAAGATTTAGTGGATTTGAGAGAAACTGTAACAGATAGAGATTTCATACCAGGTATGACAGACCATTTATTTAATTCAATTCAATTCCCGGCCAGTCGACCATTTCCTGCATGTCTTCCCCCGCTCCCCACTCCCCACATTTCCTGTCTCTCTTCAGCTGTTCTGTCAAATAAAGGCAAAAAGGCCAAAAATATATTTTTAAAAAAAAGAGAAGAAAATGAGCCATTAATGAGATCTCTCATTTAAGTCTCAAATAAGACTCATGTCATGGTCTCAACTATTTCTCCTACTGAATTTTAGGAAAAACTAATGAGAAACTAATGAGAACAATTTGAAACTTGAATGAGGCTGAAGTGAGAATCTCAATTTGGTCTCCAGAGACTTAGAAGAGAAAGTCTTGAGCAGTAACATTTTCCTCTGGGATTTGATACCACCAACCAACCAACCAACCAACCAACCAA
>NC_048286.1:32638779-32703316 GCF_009762535.1 Notolabrus celidotus
CATCTCATGTAGTGTCATGGAAACACTATCATAATGTGAATTTGCATATTAGCTTATTATTTAGGATATATAGGAGCAACATTTAACATTTAGATTTAACATTTAACATTTAGATATAAAATTTAACATTTAGATATAACATTTAACATTTAGATTTAACATTTAACATTTAGATATAACATTTACATTTAGATTTAACAATTAACATTTAGATTTAACATTTAACATTTAGATATAAAATTTAACATTTAGATATAACATTTAACATTTAGATTTAACAATCAACATTTAGATTTAACATTTAGATTTAGATTTAACGATTAACATTTAGATTTAACATTTACATTTAGCATTTAACATTTACATTTAGCATTAAACATTTAACATTTAGATTTAACATTTAGATTTAGCATTTAACATTTAGATTTAACAATCAACATTTAGATTTAACATTTAGATTTAGCATTTAACATTTAGATTTCACATTTAACATTTAAATGTAACATTTAACATTTAGATTTAACATTCAACATTTAGATCTAACAATCAACATTTAGATTTAACATTTAACATTTAGATTTTAACATTTAGATTTAACATTTAACTTTTAGATTTAACACTTAGATTTAACATTTAACATTAAGATTTAACAATCGACATTCATATTTAACATTTAGATTTATATTTAACATTTAGATTTAACATTTAACATTTAGATTTAACAATCAACATTCATATTTAACATTTAGATTTAGTAATGAACTTTTAGATTTTGATTGAACATTTAACATTGAGTTTTAGATTTAACATTTATGTTTGTATTTAAAATTTTGATTGAACATTTAACATTTAGATTTAGATTGAACATTTAACATTTAGATTTAACATTTAAAATTTATATTTAACATTTAGATTTTGAATAAACATTTAACATTTAGATTTCAGAATCGACAATTAGATTTAACATTTAACATTTAGATTTAGATTTGACATTTAGATTTAGATTTAACATCTCACAGATTTTTATTTAGCATTTTTGAGTTAACTTTGATTGTTACTATGTTTTTCATAACAAAATTAAATGTGAAGAAGATCACAAATATTCCTTTAAATGTGATTAAAAAAAGAGACTTTTAAGAATTGACTCTACATTTTTATGTTGTTTTGGAGCTTAACGTGGAGAAATGTTGTTTTTATTTTCAGTGTGCACCACAAACAACACCTCACACTATATGACCTTACTGTGTCTGTGTTTGTGTAGGTGGAACCATGACATTGAAATTAATTAATTAAACTGATCATTTTATATTGAGGGAGGTGTTTTGGAATTAAAACTATAAGATGTTAAAGTCTACACTTTCATGTTTCAGCCTCTTTAACACAGGAGCTCTGTTTGCAGCATTTAAGCCCTGACATTTCTAAATACACCTCACAGCAAGGCTCCGTCTGTGAGGGACGCACTCACACCTGTAAATAGCCTGTGTGGTTTATGTAAGGAGCTGTGCAGGGTGGAGCGTGCCAGTTCAGAGGGAGGACTCCAGCCTTATCATGTGAGTTCATATCACTACAACAGGCATGAGGAAAGATCTGCAGCACAAATACAAGTTGAAGTCCGACCATTAACCCTTTACATACTGTGAGACCCTGTAACAAGGCCCTGCTGCTCTGCTCCTTTATACCTGAATGGCAGGAAGCCTGTGTTGTTCCCTGAGATCAGGCTCCTGTAGGCTTCTTCTGGGCTTCTTTTCAAATAGATGATCTTCAGGAAAGAGGGGATATGATAATATTAAAAAGTGAAAGGTGGACGGATTAACAGAATGATGGATAGAAGGGTAGAAGAGAGATGTATTTACAGCATATCCCCCGATGAGAACAGCAGCGTTGGCTCTCTTCTGCTGATCGTTGCTCGTGTAGTGGACCAGTTTCTTTCTGGACATGGTGAAAGACTGAAGAGAAAGAGAGATGCATGAATGACATCATTGTCTTACATCCACACAATGCAGTAGAGGAGCTACAGGAGCATGGGGGGACTATCTCTGCTGGAGTCTTGGTCTACATGTGGTGTGGAGCTCAGTCTCTGTTACCTTTAGTTTTTTGTTGAGCTTGCAGCAGTATCTGTACAGCATGCCCAGGTTTAGGGGTCCAAAGTCAGCATAGAAACTGCAACACAGTAAAACAGAGGATTGTGTACGGTCCTTCAGCACTGAAAGCAGCATGGATAGTTCTACATTCACAGACTCACACAAACTAAATCACCAGCCCAACATCATTTTACTTTTTAGAGTCAGTCTGTTGATAAACCGAAAGAGGAAGCAGCTCAGAACAGTCTGACTTTGCTTCTGACAGCATGTAACCTTCAGAGCAAGAGTCAATAATGACTCCACATTTAGAAGAAGGGAAAGAGTGGAGCAATATGATCTTTCAAACTTGTTTACGTGACAAAGACCAAGGAGCTGATTGTGGATCTGAGGAGGAACAAGGCACCAGTGACCCCTGTTTCCATCCAGGGGGCCAGTGTAGACAATGTGGAGGACTACAAGTACCTTGGGGGTGTACTTGGACAATAAACTGGACTGGGGCAGGATCACAAGAAGGGCCTGAGCCGCCTCTACTTCCTGAGGATGCTGAGGTCCTTCAACATCTGTAGGATGATTCTGAGGATGTTCTATGCAGCAGGCTGAGGGGAGCGGATGCAAACAGACTAAATAAACTCATCTGTAAGACCAGTGATGTTGTCGGGGTGGAGCTTGACTCTCTGACAGTGGTGACAGAGAGGAGGACTCTGTCAAAGCTCCACAGCATCATGGACAACATCCACCACCCTCTCTGCAACGTCCTGGTGAATCACAGGAGCACATTCAGTGCAAGACTCATTCCCCCTAAATGCACCACAGAACGCCACAGGAAGTCATTCCTGCTTGTGACCATCAGACTCTACAACTCCTCCCTCTGATCACTGAACTATAACCTGTACTCTGTGCAATAACCGTGCAACACACTGTGCAATATCCTTACCACTTCAACATCCTGTATATAATACCTTCATTCTATTCTATTTTTTCACCCAGCTTGCTAAATTCTGTTGGATGAATGACACTAGATCTTCAGCCTTGGGTCTTGCTGTTCTTGTTGAGACAGGCCTTTACTGGATAGCAGGTAGTAGCTGATAGTTTTTGTTTTTGTCAAGCAGGCGACAGAGAGGAATCTCTCTCTGCACACTGATCACTGAGTGTCATTCTAATCCGTCCATCCCTCCAGCTTCCACCAGCTCAGCCTCCCTCACCCATTTTTCTCCTCGATCTTGAACTCTTATAAGCCCTCTGACCCCGTCCAAGCTTACATAAACATGACTCACACAATGCTCCACCATGACCTCATCTTCACCAACAAATCCAGCTCATTGGTTCTGAGTAACTTTCCCCTGGTAGACAGCTCCAGACAGCATTCTCGCCTAAACGCTCAACCCTGACAGCAGACTCTCTCTCTCTCAGTGAATCCAGAGAATGCACAAAGATGTAGTCCTGTTTGTAAACCAGGATCTAGATCTGTTTCAGAATAAAGGGTCTCCATGCTGGTGCCCTCACTGCATGCAGCTTGTGTCCTCTCATGAGTTTTCTGATCTTAAAGAAGTGAACACCTCAAACCTGTCAGTCTTCAATCATCGCTCTGTTAACGATGTCTTTCAGGATTAAAATTCAACACTGCTTTGGTGCAGCACGCTCTCACTACATGTGGCTAAAAGCAAAATACTGTAATTGTCTGGAGCTGAGGAGTCTGTGTTGGTGTCTGCGGCTGTTCATCTTACTTCTCATAGATGAACTCCTCGTCCGTGCTGAAGTAATGTGTGTTCACAGAGTTCTTCGGCTTGACGCGGAGAGTGGTGAAGTACAGCCGGTCTGTAAGGGCACACACATGAGCAGACATGTAACATGACATTAGAGATAGACGTTGGGATGGAAGTTACCTGGAGAGACTGATATAATTCTGGTGAGACCTTTCACAATAGTTTCGTAATCTATATCTGTAGAATATACAAGGATAGTGTATTTGTACTTCTGACCATATGAACATGAGAGACTGAAATGCAGATCTCATGTCTTGTTGCAACAGTACTTCATGTCATGATAGGTGAGAAATAATAGTCATGGAGTAAATGAATGGACACATATAGAAATGAAGAGCTATATAAAACCAACACAAACACAATACAACCAGAAGGCACTTAGGCAATATATAAAATCATCCATCCATTATCTTGAACGCTTATTCCGTTAGGGGTCACGGGGGGCTGGAGCCTATCCCAGCTGGCTTCAGGCGGTAGGCAGGGTACACCCTGGACAGGTCACCAACCTATCACATGGCGAACACAGAGAGACAGACAACCATTCACGCACACACTCACACCTATGGGCAATTTAGAGTGATCAATTAACCTGGTGAGCATGTTTTTGGACTGTGGGAGGAAGCCGGAGTACCCGGAGAGAACATGCAAACATGCAAACTCCACACAGAAAGGCACCTGCCCGGCCGGGGATTCAAACCAGGACCCTTCTAGCTGTGAGGCAACAGCGCTACCCACTGCACCACCGTGCATTGTAAAGTCAGATTAACTAAAAACTAGCACTATGTCACAGACGTGCATACGAAGGGTGATTTTGTCTGCTCAAACCTGGGTGTCTCTTTCTATGATTCCAGCCTGAACCGTTACAAACTGTGCCTGCTGTATTTGACCCATTTTAACATTTGACAGAAGGAAAAACTCCCTAAATGTCCTCGTAGCATAAAATTCAAAGACTTTCTTTCAAGTGACCCAAATACACAAAAAATGAAACATTTTTAAATCCTATTCCTTTGCACATGTGGTGCTACAACTTATTTTTAAATCAGGGCCATTCAATCTTAGAGATCAGGGTCAAATTGGACCCATAAGAACTGGATTCTAGATCATATAGTGTGGATCAAATCAAGAGAAATGTTGCTTTAAGGGAAACAGGGAAACTGGGAAAATGTCCCATCACAAGTTTCAGGCTCCTGTAGAGACAGGCGCTTGCTCAAGACCAAGCGGCAACCTCCGGTCTAAAAATATGAGTCCAATGCGGAAGTGTTAAAAACTGCAGTTCATCGAGGATCCACTCGAGGCTGGCTCTGGAAGTACCAGAAACCACATACACACCAATTCAAAAAAGCCGATCTTTACAGCAGAAATAAACATGGTACAAAATCCAGTCTAGTCTGGATAGCTCATTTCTCTCTCGGCACACACTGTGCGGGGTGGTGTATTTTTTCTAACGCGGCAATTTCAAAGATATTGAGATTATGAGTCTTCCAATGAGAGGCACAGCTGACTTGATTGACAGGCGGGAACACTGTAGCTGTTGGCGAGGAGGCTCAAAGCCCCGCCTCTTTACGTCACAATCGCTCCACAGAAGCAATATGGCTGAAGATTGGCCTCAAAACAGCTCTTCAGAAACAGATGGGTGATGTCACAGATACTACGTCCATATTTTATACAGTCTATGGTTGCCGCTAGATGCACATAAGGATCAGAGGTCATACAGAGGTCATACAGAGGTCAGAGGGCGCCCTGACACTGCAGTGAGATCTGCACCTGCAGGCACGAGAACCTACAGTCTAAAAATAAACGAATGAGAATCCATTAATTCAGAGCTAAGAGACCAACACAGAGATCAGAGGAGGGGTCAGAGGTCATAGGATTATAAAGGTACCTGAGCTGCTGTTGTAGGGACTGAGGTTATGGCAGCCAGACTTACTGTGCAGGAGGAAGTGTTAGCTAATGTTGAATTTAACATTTATATGTGGCAGTTATGAGGATTTCTTTTTGATGTAGTAAATGTTGCATGGACTTTGTTTCTAGGTCGTCTTCTGACCACTCAAAGTGCTTCCTCAATACATGTGACTGTCACTCACTCACACACTGATGGAAGAGGCTGCTACTGAAAGGAACCAGCAGTGTTGACTAATCCTATTCACACACATGGCCCAGAGACCGGGGGCAGACCACGTAGCTCAGACCAGTAATACGTGATTGAGGTCATCTGACCCAGAGAGGACGACCAGGAGGATGTTATTAATGCCAAGTCTTCAGGGAGTGTGTGAAGTACGTACTGTTTGATTAGTACAAACACATCCATAGACTGCATCAGAAATGGATGACACGACAGCTCACCAAAAGTGAAGCCAAAAGTGTTCGGAGCTCCCCTTTCTGATTGGCTACAGTTTAAGATAAAGCCCACCTTCTTCATGTTAACAGATGGAAGAAGGGTCAAACTACAAAATCAACACACAGATTGTTTTTAGTTCCACTTTCAGTTCCTGGAACTACTCTTTTAGCAACTAAATGGTTCCTGTGGCACATTGTTGTCTTCTAACCACCTAAAAAAAAAGGAACTTAACTAGGATGAATTCCCGAGGACTCCTGCCGTGTTTCAAAAAGCTGTTGTAAATACACATTCAGCTGAAGGTCTCCAGTTTACAGGGTCACACATAATACCGTAACACCGGGAGCTGACGCATTTGCGAAAGGCTCAGAACCAAGTGAATCACTGGTGTGTGTGATGTTACTGTGGACGGCGGATGAATTAAAAACACTGCTGTTACTCCACCAATCAGAAATGTTCAGCATTGCAGGCCCCTGGACTTTTAAAAGTACTACCCCCCAAGCAGGGGATTTTCAGGGGGAAGATTAAGTACTCCAGAACTAAATTTAGACCCTGGGTCCACTGGTCGAAACGCACATAGTTCAGGGGTAAAGTTCCTCTGGTTGAAAAACGCCTAGTGATGGTTCCTGCTGTCTAAATGCACATACAGTAGTTCCTCAAAAATTCCCAAGTTCCAGGGTAAAGTTCCTGCAGTCGAAAAGCAGCTTTAGTCTTTCTTTTTCATTCTAATTAAATAATCACATCAATAAAATGTCAGTATTTATGTTAGTGTATGTGAGGGGATGGTTGTAACACTTTTTAGAGATGTGTCACATCTCCTATTCGCATGGTGCATGTTTGAAATTAGCAAAGCATCACATCATCCCTGATTATGACGGTTTCATCAAGTATCAGTCATGTGACGTTATCTCCAGTAAATACATACATGATAGGATAAATGTACTTTCTCACTTCGAGTTCATTGTTTCCCCTGTAGAAACTACATGCACCCATTAAGATATGATCATGTGACTCCTATGTTTACCCTGATTGGTGACAATAGTGCTGTTACAACCCTGACCATGCCAGGTCTCCCCTGAACAATGTGAAGAAGGTAATAAAACAATACATGACATCATTTTTGGATATCCATCCATCCATTATCTTGACCGCTTATCCCATTAGGGGTCACGGGGGGGTGGAGCCTATCCCAGCTGGCTTTGGGCGGAAAGCAGGGTACACCCTGGACAGGTCGCCAACCCATCACAGGGCTAACATAGAGAGACAGACAACCATTCACACACTCACACCTACAGGCAATTTAGAGTGACCAATTAACCTGGTGAGCATGTTTTTGGACTGTGGGAGGAAGCCGGAGAACCCGGTGAGAACCCACGCATGCACGGGGAGAACATGCAAACTCCACACAGAAAGGCACCTGCCCAGCCGGGGATTCGAACCAGGAACCTTCTAGCCGTGAGGCACCAGTGCTACCCACTGCACCACCGTGCAGCCCCATTTTTGGATATTTCATCTAAAATCCCTTCTTGTTCCAACTTCATTACTCATGTACACATTCATAAAGATTAATTATGACTAAGTCAGTGTCAGGGAGGGGAACCTACTTCTTCATACTGAAAACCCCAAAGTTTGAAAGCAACACTGTGATTGCTAAAATTTATGCCATATCTCATTTAATCCACACATTATCAATTTGGCATTTCCAAGTGTCAGAGTATGATCACTCAACAGGTAGAAAGTGAAGTATCCTACCATTCAATATCTTAACTGAACCATTTAAGAGTTTACTGTCGAACCTACAGTATGTCACAGCACATTCATACCCAGATACAAGCATCTTCAAATCCAAGGTTTAACCCTCCTGTTATGTTCGTTTCAGGAACAGCAATAATGTTCCTGGGTCAACTTGACCTGGGGCATATTTAATGATCCAAAAGTGTCAGAACCCCAAAAATATCCCAATAAACATTTTTTAAATCTCATTATTAACTCCATTACTGACCATTTAAATCAAGATTTAGTGCATTGGTGTTCTTTAATCCTCACAGGTCATGGTTCAGTGAGGATAACTCACTCATTTTCATGAAAATTCATGTTAAAGTTATTTTTAATGTACATTGGAAAGACCTCAATATAAACACAATAGTTTTTTTGGACAGATTTTTGTTTATTGTATTTTAAATTGTGATTGTATTTTTATTTTTATGAAGTGATGTTGATAAATTAACAGGAGACACCTCTTCTGTCACATGCTGCCCACATTTTGATGCTGCATTTAGCTGGTTTGGAGGGCATTCATCCACTGTGACATTAGGGCCTGGGTTATAGAGGAGTGGAAGTTGCTCTACCCACTTGTTTCTCACTGTCCCATTGTCGGCCACTGTGTCTCTATTTGATCCCAGCTCCTGCAGATATGTCAAATATGTGAAATGAACCATTTTCATTTAATAAGTTGATTACACTAATTAACTCAAGCAGAAGAAGTTTCATATTGAAAAAATACTTTTAACAATTTTATTTTAACTTTGAAATGGATCAATTTGACCCTCAACATAACAGGAGGGTTAAGAAAGGTAGCCTATCAGTGCTGAGAGTGAGCGACAGTGGAGTCACAATAATTCGATTGTCATGTCTTTGCCAGCTTACCTTTTATCAACTCTGACGCAGCCCATTGTTCCAACTCCTCTGCCATTTGACCCACTAACAGGTGAGTCCTGCTCTTGTCACAGGTAACCCAATAAACCTTCTGATTTCAGGAGTCCACAGGAACAAAGATCCGATCAGTAAGAGTATTTCAAAACAATTAATCCAGGATATATGCTGGGAAGTTATGTGGCCTGTAAATCACGAGTTTGGAGTAAAACACAGGCAACACAGGTTCACTTCTTGACTTCAATGCGAGTGTTTGTATCCTGCTAGAAGTTTAAAGCGCGCATCTCTTTAAAAAAAGAGTCTCTCTGAGTTCAGAACTGTTGAGCTCCAGCAGCACGTTCACACCGATAACACTGACCCCCGTGCGTAAAAGCTCTCCACAGTCAAATACAACCCTAACATCACGTCGCCTCTTCACCTCTTCACCTCTCAGGTACAAACAGACTCTGACTGAAGTTAATACTTTAAAAAGAAAGCTTCACTTTCAGCACAGCTACATCCAAACGTGTCCCAGGACGCAGCAGCAGCAAACACTCAGAGGATGCGCACCCGACCGGCCACAGCGAAGGAGCGCGTTAATCCCTGCGCACTTGTTCTGCAGCAGACACTCACACACACACGCACACACACTCACACACGCACACACCAATGGATAAGTTGCTAAAGCCCAATAGAGGCGGGCCAAGTGATGGAGGGACGGTGTTAAGTCCTGGAAGCCTTTATTGTAGTGTAATATACAAGTGCACAATACATTTTACGCAAGACAGAATGTGATTATCTTCATATTCAGACTTATTTTCTGTGTGACCTCCAGAAGTCTTTAATTGTAATCTTCCTCCTTCCTGATTTAGATTAACTATTAAAACATTAGCCCCACAGCAACACCCTCTGAGGTCTGGACCTCTCTGCAGGCCGGAGGACATTAGTCTGCTCCTGTCACCAAGTCAGCCTGCATGGTGCCAATTGTCTGAGCTCCCTGATTGTCTGGCTGAGCTGTGATTTCCCCAAGAGGAAACCAACATCACAAGGTTGTGCAGGTTTTTTTAGGCAGTTTTTAAACCAAGGCCACACTGGAAAAAATGCCCCTCCAAAAACAAGAAATAAAAACTTATTTCAAGGTACTTTTACCTTGAAATAAGAATAATCATCTGCCAATAGAAGAAGTGAGAATTAGCTTGGTAAGATTTCTTAAAATAAGATGTAATATTTAGAAAACTGTGATCTTAAAATTAGCAGGGAAAACTTATTTTAATCAATATTTTACCATGTTTAAAGCTTAGTGTCTCAGAATAAGACAGGAATGATAACAATTAATATTTTTTCACTCAAAAAAAGATTTTTTCATGTCAACTTCTTCATTTGAGATATATTCACCTTAATTTGAGTTGTATTATAGCAGCACTTCTCTAGGTTTAAGACCATCTTGTTCTTGAAATAAGATGACAAAGTTGAATTGTCTCATGTTGAGATATAATAATACATAGTGAGCTGGATATACTAATATTCAGTCATGTTGTTTTTTAGGATAAGCCAGCTCTGCTCTAAAGGAGGTGTTTCATTGTGTGCATGGAGTTTGAGGAGGAATATTTTTATCTGATTTAAAGAAACAGAGTCTGAAAACTGAAACCCACCCTTAAAAACAACAACTTCTCTTTCTTTCTTTCTTTCTTTCTTTCTTTCTTTCTTTCTTTCTTTCTTTCTTTCTTTCTTTCTTTCTTTCTTTCTTCCTTCCTTCCTTCCTTCCCTCTTTCCCTTTCCTTCTTTCCTACTTTCCTTCTTTCCTTCCTTCCTTCCCTCTTTCCCTTTCCTTCTTTCTTTCTTTCTTTCTTTCTTTCTTTCTTTCTTTCTTTCTTTCTTTCTTTCTTTCCCTTTCCTTCTTTCCTTCTTTCCTTCTTTCTTTCTTTCTTTCCTTCCTTCCTTCCCTCTATCCCTTTCCTTCTTTCCTTCTTTCCTTCTTTCCTTCCTTCCTTCCCTCTTTCCCTTTTCTTTCTTTCTTTCTTCCTTCCTTCCTTCCCTCTTTCCCTTTCCTTCTTTCCTTCTTTCTTTCTTTCTTTCTTTCCTCTTTCCCTTTTCTTTCTTTCTTTCTTCCTTCCTTCCTTCCTTCCCTCTTTCCCTTTCCTTCTTTCCTACTTTCCTTCTTTCCTTCCTTCCTTCCTTCCTTCCCTCTTTCCCTTTTCTTTCTTTCTTTCTTCCTTCCTTCCTTCCCTCTTTCCCTTTCCTTCTTTCTTTCTTTCTTTCTTTCTTTCCTCTTTCCCTTTTCTTTCTTTCTCTTTCTTTCTCTTTCTTTCTTTCTTTCTTTCTTCCTTCCTTCCTTCCTTTCCTCTTTCCCTTTTCTGTCCTTCTTTCTTTCTTTCTTCCTTCCCTCTTTCCCTTTCCTTCTTTCCTTTTTTCTTTCTTTCTTTCTTTCTTTCTTTCTTTCTTTCTTTCTTTCTTTCTTTCTTCCTTCCTTCTTTCTCTTTGTTTCTTTGTTTGTTTGTTTCTTTCCTTCCTTCCCTCTTTCCCTTTCCTTCTTTCCTACTTTCCTTCTTTCCTTCCTTCCTTCCTTCCTTCCCTCTTTCCCTTTTCTTTCTTTCTTTCTTCCTTCCTTCCTTCCTTCCCTCTTTCCCTTTCCTTCTTTCCTTCTTTCTTTCTTTCTTCCTTACCTCTTTCCCTTTTCTTTCTTTCTCTCTTTCTTCTTTCCTTCTTTCCTTCTTTCTTTCTTTCTTCCTTCCCTCTTTCCCTTTTCTTCTTTCCTTCTTTCTTTCTTTCTTCCTTCCTTCCCTCTTTCCCTTTCCTTCTTTCCTTCTTTCTTTCTTTCTTTCTTTCTTTCTTTCTTCACTTCTAACTTTCTTTCTTTCTTTCTTACTTTGTTTCTTTCTTTCTTTCTTTCTTTCTTTTATCAATGGATCTGTTTTCTGATAGATTAATAAAAGTCATTTCCTTAAATCAAGTAAAGTGTTTGTCTTAAATCAAGATTATCCGTCTTCTACAAATAAGATCTCAGCTTGAAAATTGTCTGAAATGTTAAATAAACCTTGTTTCTTCTAAATTAAAACTCAAAACAAGATCATTTCAAGATTGTTTGACTGAACAAGATATTTAAGATGTCTTAAAACAAGTCCCTCTATCTTGATCAAATGTTACTTGTTAAGTAAATTTATCTTAAATCAAGTGGGAGAAGACATTTAGACTAAACATGAGACAATTTCACTTGGTAAGATTTGGAGTTTTGCTATAACTTCTGTTAGATGTGCTGAAGTTAGTCTGTGGAATATTTCCCATCACGTGTTAATTCTTGATGTGGCTGGGTGTCATAAATCAGGTGCACACTGCTCTCTCTAACAGAACACTGAGAAGACTTTAAGGAGCTCTTTGTTCCTTTCAATGACAGCTTGAGGATGATGATGATGATGATTTGATGTCATTTTTGAGTTGTGCATCATGTAGAAGAAAGAGACCAGAAACATAAATCACGACAAACTTTGATGAAGTAAACTTTCATCAAGTCTCTTCCAAAACTCTACAAACCAGAGTTGCAAACTTCAAACATTGTCAGGAGTTCTGTAGTTTATTATTCCCTCATCAAACAGGGACTGTAGGTGAACAGATGTATGGTAGGTGTTGCAAACTACATCAAAGTAGTTACCTCAACTACCTGTATTAACTTTGTTGTGTAAAGTTGGTCTCATTTCATAGGTTAGGTTGGCAAAACTTGAAATGATGTGTTTGAGGCTCAGCTAATTTATTTGAGTCTGCTTCAGGCAAAGAACGGGGTCTCCAACTCAAATCTACAGGGGACTTCCACACTTTCAATTCCCCACATGTGGCGCCATCTTTCCTCTCCTGTGTGGATTTGATCGCCCTAAAGGTGAGTGTTTTGTTTGAGTATTGTATTGAAACTCTAGCTTTAGTTGGTCAGTTGATGGTGAGTTGATAACCAGTTAATGTAACTTTAATTTCTTTAGTTAGTTTAATAAGGCGTGGTCATTACCAATAGTTAGCCGCCTTTAACATTAGTTAGCTACCTTGCAAGTGGGAAAACAGTGCAGTCCCAGAGGAAAGTTTTACTGCTCAAGACTTTCTCTTCTAAGTCTCATGAGACCAAATTGAGATTCTCACTTCAGCCTCATTCAAGATTCAAATTGTTCTCATTCGTTTCTCATCAGTTTCTCCTAAAATTCACTAGGAGGAATAGTTGAGACCATGACATGAGTCTTATTTGAGACTTAAATGAGAGATCTCATTAATGGCTAATTTTCTTCTCTTTTTTTAAATATGTTTTTTGGCCTTTTTGCCTTTATTTGACAGGACAGCTGAAGAGAGACAGGACATGTGGGGACTAGTGAGCGGGGGAAAGACATGCAGGAAATGGTCGACTAGCCAGGAATCGAACTGGCCACCCCTGCAACAAGGACTGTAGCCTCTGTATGTGGGGCACTTAGACCGCTAGGCCACCAGCGCCCAAAAGAATCCACCCCTTTAATTGTAATAATCTGGATAAATCTGGTCAGCCCTTTTGCGGCTCATACTTTAAATAAATGGTCTGTCATACCTGGAGATATGAAATCTCTATCTTTTGCAATTTCTCTCAAATCCACTAAATCTTTGTGAAGTTGTTTTGTTCCAAACAGACTTGTAAAGGAAGGACCATACTGTGAAGTCAAAGAAGAGATCACTTCACATCTAAATATCTGATCTTGAAGTGGTTCAAATGTTTGAATGAGAATTGTAAGTTTGTGGACAATTACATTGAAATCTTAATTTGCAGGGCACTATAAATGTTCATGAAAAGATGAGCTCAGGCTCTTTCTTTGCTCCATCTGAGCTCAACTTGAGACACAAAAACTGAGTCTGACAAAAACAAATGGATGAGGTTAGATTGAGAGATCTCCCTGATTTCTCCACCTGAGCTCAAAAGGAGTCATAACACTTGAGAAATACCTGAGAATCATTTCAGATGTTGACGAGAACTCCTTTTGAACTGAAAGGGAGACTAAGCTGAGACTTTTTTTGTCTGGAGGCAAGAATGAGAAACAGGAGACATAAGCTATAGTCTCATTTTGCTTTGAAACAGATCTAATTGTTGTCTAGGAGACATGAATGAAACACTTTTGAGATCTCCTCTCTGAATTTATTTTCCTATGGGGTAACGTGCAGGAACAAAGGGACATTTTCTTTTTTTAATATATTTTATTATTTAAGATTTTCCATTATACATATATACACCATAACAAAAAAACTAATGAAATAAAAACAGACAACACATTTACACAAAAAAAACAAGCCCTCTTTAAATCAAAGTAAGCTGATAGAAAAATAAAAATAACGTTTTTTTTTCACAGCTCAAATGATGCATCACTGCAATAATAATTTCATCAACAAATATGTGTATTTTAATATTTTATTATAATTTCAAATTTGTTGAAGAAGAACTGCATCATAACTTATATTTTAGGCCCTTTTAAATATAGATATTTTAAAGGTAAAAGATACATTTATGAAAAAAAAAGAAATGGCACAACTTTCACTTCTTAGTATGAACTCAAAACTTTAAGTTACACTACATATGAATGATAAGTTATCTCAACAGAAACTGATCAGTTAGCTCAAATGTAAGATTTCTAGTTAGCCTCAAAACTCAAAAATCAAGTGCAGACAGCTGCCGTGAAATTTTGATTTTTCACAGCTTTTTAGTTTCAACAGTGTGGATCTCAGAGAGACGTCCCTGTGTCCTCTGTGTCCTGGCCAGGGTTCAGGCAGAGTTGAGCCTCCTTGGTCTTAGATTTGACTCCCACCTTACCCACAGTGATTCTCTGACACAGCCCACCCCGGGCCCAGACTCTAATCCCCTTCATCATGCCAGTAAAACACAGACTGTTTCACTCCCAGACACACACCACAACAAAGTAGAGATGTTGACTTGATGCCTTTTGCATTGAAGTCCTATCTGTGTATCAGGGTCCACCTATAGAGGGAGATTCATTTGACGTGTTATTCAGCAGCAGCAGCTCTGATGACTAATCAGGTTAGTGGATATTCTATTGGTTAATTAATAAACTTAAACATACTGGATCTGATTTTGATGTGTTTTTAACATTCTTAGATATAAGTGTCTGACTAAGTGGGAGACGAGGACCAAAGACCAAAGTCCATGTTGTTCTGGTCTCATAGTTTATCCACAACTTCAGCCATCGCCCTGACCCCGCTGGATCCGCCTGATTAAAACCCTTTATGATTATTATAATGAATGGCAATGTGCTCAGCTCTAAATCATCCCTGTTTATCATTTGAGCTGACACTGATTATTTCAAACTGGAGTAAAACATAAACGTCATCTCTCCTGGGTCTTTATATCTGCTGTACCAACCTTGCAGGCTGTCTTACTTCTATCTTGGACAAACACAGATCTGTTCCTGTGACGCAATCCTATTCCTGGCCTCTGCTTCATCTGCTCTGGTTAGCCAATTAGACGGCAGATTAACAGAAGGACGGAAGTGTGCGGGGTCAGAGCCGAGTACACCTGAATCTGAACATGACCTAAAACACATGATGATGCAGAACACTGAATGACCCACATGTCTGTTGATCAACAGCTCTGGAGCAAAGAACTCTCCTACAGTGTAAATGATGAATCAATACATTACATGAATACATACATGACGGTGTTATGATCAGTTTAGTCACTTTTATTTTGTCACTCTTGTGTTTTCATTTATATATTTTAAACAAGCAGACATGAACTGTAACACTCATACACTCACACTTAGTTAGAAGAGATGATATGAGAGTGTAAAGGACAGTACTTCACATGGTCCATCATTCCTCCAACGAGAGGCTGCCCTCTATAGGTCGTTCATGTAATAACACATCCTGCAGCTGATGCTGTTTGCACCAAGCGTGCCGGATACGGCCCTGGTGGTGAGGCTTTCAGCAGTGTGACTGCCCCCTGGTGGCTGGCTGCAGTATAGGTAAAAAAATCCGTCTCCCCATTCATTTGAATGGGGGAGCAGTCAAACTTTAAAAAATAAATACACGTCGTACGAATGTTTCTCATATCCATATGCTGTGGTGATATGTAGTTAGTATTTGACTGTTTTGTGTCCAAGGCCTCTTTTTTCTGAAAAGTTTCTTCTTCGTTAGTTATTAGAGTTTAAAAAACGAGGTTTTACTTCCTGTTTCCTTTGATTCACAGCCGCCGTAGAACGAAACTTCAAAGGGCACACAGCGTCTTGTGACGTTACGCTGTAGGGCGGAGCTTATTACAAAGGCTTCACAGGCTCTGGCTGCACAATGGCGGCGCCCAGGAGAGGGATTTTTTGGCTTCAGAACTGTACTGTAGGTGAGGCTGGGGAGCATCAAATCCAGCACCCGGACCATCAGCACTGGCGCCCCACAGGGATGTGTTCTCTCCCCACTGCTCTTCTCCCTCTACACCAATGACTGCACCTCAGGGGACCCCTCGGTGAAACTCCTGAAGTTCGCAGACGACACCACCGTCATTGGTCTCATCCAGGACGGAGACGAGTCTGCTTACAGACAGGAGGTGGAACAGCTGGCTCTCTGGTGTAGTCAGAACCATCTGGAGCTGAACCCGCTCAAGACGGTAGAGATGACAGTGGACTTCAGGAGAAGCCCCCCCCCCACTCCCCCCCCTCACCATCCTGAACAGCACTGTGTCCACTGTGGACTCTTTCAGGTTCCTGGGATCCACTATCTCCCGGGACCTGAGGTGGACCTCCCACATAGACACAATCAGAAAAAAGGCCCAGCAGAGGATGTACTTCCTGCGTCAGCTCAGGAAGTTCAACCTGCCTCAGGAGCTGCTGATCATGTTCTACACCTCCATCATCCAGTCTGTTCTGTGTACCTCCATCACTGTCTGGTTTGGATCTGCAACCAAACTAGACAAACACAGACTGCAGCGGACTATAAGGACTGCAGAGAAAATCATCGGTGTCGACCTGCCCCCCATCCAGGACTTGTACCGGTCCCGGGCCAGGAAACGGGCAGGTAGCATCACCGCTGACCCCTCACATTATTTTTTATTTTATATTTCTAACTTTTATTGTTTTAATCTTTTATTTTTTTATTTGTCTTCCTCATTTCTCTTTTATTGTCTTTTTAGTTTCTGTCTTATTTTGTAACCCTGTTTTGAAAAGTGCTATATAAGTAATGATGATTTATTTCTTTATTATTATTATTTACTCTTTTTTTTCTAACAGTTCAGAAGATATGAAGATTACGGGTTGTGCCCATTTAAGGACATTACTGACTGGATTGACAGAGGGGAACGCTATAGCTGTTGGCGAGGAGGCTAAAGGCCCGCCTCTTTACCTCACACTAAGTTTGGTTGAGTTCAGCATTTCCAATATGGCTCCCGCCCAAGCGGCAACCTCCGGTCTAAAAATATGAGTCAATGCAGAAGTGTTAAAAGCTGCAGTTCATCGAGGATCCGCTTGAAGTGGATGTGGCCTCAGCTGTCCAGCACGTTGATCTAATGTTTACATTTTTGCTGAATATACACGGCTGCTCAGAGATCACGTCACTTCAACCCTCTGAATCTGATCCAGAATCTGATCCTGACGGAGAGGCCCCTGTAGCAGGACCTTTCTGAAGGATTGGTCACAGATTTAGTGTTTCTTGTTGTTTTATTTGTCAGTATGTCGACGTGTGTCTTGGTACACAGCTACGAACATGTAGCTATGTGGCTATGCTAACTAGCGCTAGCACTTATCCATGATAAGTAAAAATCATGCACTAGATCTTCAAATCTGCAGACGTGGGGAGTAAAACCGACCTCTGCCAGAAAGGCAGCGGGACCTTTCTGAACGATTGGTCACAGATTTAGTGTTTCTTGTTGTTTTATTTGTCTGTATGTTGACGTGTGTCTTGGTACACAGCTACAGCTACGGCTACGACATGTAGCTATGCTAACTAGCGCTAGCACTTATTCATGATAAATAAAAATCATCCACTAGATCTTCAAATCTGCAGACGTGGGGAGTAAAACCGACCTTTGTGTTTATTAAGACAGCCTACAACTAGCATGCCTCCCTCCTAAGCTCCTTGTTAGCACACATGTGTGCAGGGAATGAAAAACGGAGGAGGGGTTGAGTTGTATTTTATACAGTCTATGGGCTGAACAAGCTCCAAGCTCTGACTCCGTGACAGACCGGATATTGTTGTCACGTAACAAAAACACTGAAGTCTGAAACGGCTGGTTTCAGCACACATTTACAGAAAGGTGTAGAAATCAGAACAGGGGCAGAATGGATTCTTTTTCATTCTCGGGGGGTTTGTAGACAGGGACACATATTTCAGGTAGAGAACCATTAAAAAGTCCATTTTGCATGATATGTCACCTTTAAACAATGAATGGGGTCCAATTGACCCCAAGGATAATAGGAGGGTTGAATACATCTCAAGCTGGAGTCTGAATAAAGATGTCTGCCACTGCTGCCAAATATTCATGTGTCTTAAATAAGTCTAACATCTCGTGTCCTGGTCTGAGGGGAGACGGGATAGGCCTCCTGTACCCGGTCTCAAGGGCAAAGAGGGGGGAGGGGTGTTTGAAAGGTGGAGGGGGTTGGTTGGGAGGAGGAGGAGGAGGGGGGGGAGCATCTGTCTGCATGGTGACGTCACCCCGCTTGAAGTCCTCTCTCCTCCTGCACGTTCACCGCCCGCGCGCGCTGTCCGGGAGGATGAATCCAAACACTGTGATTTCATTTAACAAATCCCGTCCTGAATATCACACCAATCAATACCAGGTTCACCTTCCTCTGAGGGCGAGGAGGACAATGGGCAGAGACAGAAACATAGATTTATATTTAAATCTTTGAATCAGAAAGGCTTTTTTTTTTTGTTTTATTCGTGCACGTGAAAGGACTGAGAGACGAGGAGAGAGGAGAGGAGAGAGGAGAGGAGGTAGGATGGATCCTGGAGGAGATGATGCGACAAGAAGGAGAGCGGCTCAGAAATCGACGCTCTTTAATTCTGGGCATCCCTTCATTTTCATTTCGACGGCTCCTTCTGAAATGATCTTCTCCTTCAGTCCTCATGTAAGATTCACTAATTGGCTTTTTAATTATTATCTTAAATCATCTGATTCTGCTTGTTTCTCTTTGAAGTGTTTGCACCCTTATTGTTTGTCAGGATCTGGCCGCTCAGCTTTGCTATACAGCACGCAGGCTAATGCTGCATGGCCTGGCCTACAGATGGATCCTCTGCTCCTCTGTGTGAGTCGGGAGGGGTGATATGAAAATCATTCTTATATAACACTCCTAAATGCATCATTTGCATCTCTGTGCTCATCATTATTGAATGTATTGCAGTGTTATGATGCATATATTGTGCCATCACTGTTATATTCCTGCAGGGACAATGTGTGTACTCTGCAGTGGTACTCATGAGTGTGTTTACAGTGTAATTCTTTATTTTATTTTAATGCATTTTATTTGAAACCACTATGTAATACCCTGTTATTGCTTTGAGTAGTCTATATTATAATTATAACAGTTCATATGCTATTGATCACACTCATACACCTTCCATGAGAAGGACTGCACTGTCACTATTTGTAAAAGAAGAAGGTATTCCTCTTAAAAGCGGCCATATTTCCTGTCATGTCAAAGTGATTCACATGCTCTACTTCCCCCTCTGTTTACATCCTGGTCAGGTTCCATCAAATCTGGTCTTAGCCTCATTTATATCCATGGTCACCTGGTTGTTTCTCCTGTAATGGCTGCCTGCTTGATGTGTCCTTGACATGTCATGACAAGAAACAGAGATGGAGAATTGTCTGCGTTCAGTGCAGGATTTTTCTGTTCTGTTTGGTGCCGATGAAGGGGGAGAGCAGTTGTGAGCAGTTGATGGCTGCCATGAATTTGCAGAGCAGAAGGGATGAGGAGCTGCAGGTATACATGTGACCTTTAAATCATGCATGCAGGGAGCTGTGTTTCTGAGTAAGCTAATTACAGTAGGAACATTTGTTTCTCACTTTGTCACATGGGATTTTTTCTAATGATGGAGAGAATTGTTTGAATAGACAATAAATATATTAATAGATTTTAGTCACTGTGTGGCTGTAAGACAAACGCACAGCTTGAAAGAAATCAGAGCACTAGCTAACTCAAGGTTATTTCCTGCTGCCTGTCCATCCCCCGCCTGTGTCGGACTTTTGGGCGGCCTCCCTCAGTGTTCACAGTGGACCTTGATTTAAAATCAGTCAATTAAGGCACGCGGTGAATGCCAAGTGAGGAGCCTCGCTGCAGCACAGTGGCTCACACTGGAGAGGGAATGTACTCAAAGCTGCTCCACATATGTGTGCTGTTCCTCCTTCCTCAGGGGATCAGAGAAGTCCAAAGAAGTTTGAGTTCATAAATGCATGTTTTTAAAGAATGTAAATGACGTTTTATCTTGTATGCTTAGAGGGGATGAAGTATTAGAGAGGAAATTGTTGTACAATGTCTGAAATTGTCTTTATGATGTATTTAATAAAGTTGCATTTGTTGTACATAAATGTGTCAGCAGTCTTTCTTTTGTAACACTTACTGAACATGATGGACGAGTACATTTAATTAAACTGTAAATCTTTATTTTCATGTGCATGTATTTATGTATATATATATTTATATATGTGGATATATATGTGGATATATATTTCTATTTTTATTCTTATTGCTCTTTTACCTTTTTCACCATTCTTCATTTTCCTGCCTAAGTATTTATCAATCTTTTATTTTGAATTATTATCACATATTATTGGCTTGTTTTTTTCATTCATTTACTTATTATGTTCCTTATACAAAAACATCACTTACTTGAATTGTTTGCATTGATCTTTTGTTTGTAATGTTTAAAAATAAAAATAAAAATATCTTTGAAAAGAAAAAAAAATGTAAATCTTACATTTATACAGTGATGGACAAAGTACACAGCTTCATTATTGAAGTCAAAGTATAGATCCTGCAGGTTAAATATTACTCCAATACAAGTGAAAGTTGTTCAGTCAGATTAATACTTGAGTTAAAGTCCTGGAGTACTTCCTGTTAAAAACATTTAAGTATTCAAAGTACTTCTTTAAATATCTCAAAATGTTGTATATTAACAATACATAAATGCAGTAAAGAATACACAGAAGTACATTCTGTTGCATTATGTTTAACCCTCCTGTTATGTTTGTTTCTATGGGACAGCAATAATCTTCCTGGGTCAATTTGACCCGGGACATATTCAATGATTTAAAGTGTCAGAACCCAAAAAAATCTCATTATTAACTCCATTACTAACCATTTAAATCAATATGTAGTGCAATGGTGTTCTGTAATTCTCACAGATCATGGTTCAATGAGGATAACTCACTTGTTTTTAATTAAAGTTAATGTTAAAACTGTATTTAATGTACTTTGGAAAGCCCTAAATATAAATACAATAGTTTCATATGACATAGATTTTTTATTTTTTTTATTTTGTATTTTATTTGTTTCTTTTATAAAGTGATGTTGATGAATTATTCTACATGTTGATTGTGCTAATTAAGCTTCAAGCAGAAGAAGTTTCATACTGAAAAATTACTTTTAGCATTTTTTTTTTTTTGATTTTTTAACTTTAAAATGGGTCAAATTAATTAGAAACCATTACTTGAAATCTCTAAAAACTAAACCATGGAATAAAAACAGACACTAAGTTACTCCAAGTACAGACTCCTTAGTTTGAAATGTTCATCTGGAATGAAACAAATGTTATGTAGCTCAACACGCTCTCTCAGGATGGACAGTGAATGTTTGTTTGTTTGGGCAGAAACAGGGAGAACATTTCAAACCATACGTATCATTCTTCATTTCAAAAACCTCTAACACGGGCTGAAGATATGACCATGGGTGCTCAGGTGGAGAATTATAGCCATCATTACCATCTCTAAATGAACTGCCTGATCTGAGTGATGCTCTGTTTTTGCTCCACGTTCAACCGTGGAGACGCACGATATACAGGTACGACTAAACCACTGAGACAAACAGAGCTACACAAACACAGTTTACTGTCTTAGGATCAGATTTCAGAACAGAGAAGGAGATTCATGAGCTGACTTCAAAGCTAAAGTAGTGAGTAACTAGAGCACTGATAGAAATGTAGTGGAGTCACAATTACAATGATTGTCTTCTGAAAGTTAAAGTAATACGTTCCCCTAAAAATAATACTCAAGTAAAGTACAGATACTCAAAAACTGTGCTTCATTAAATTTACTTTGTCACTGTCCACCACTGCATCTACAGTATATGATCTTGTCTTCAGTAATGAAAAGTTCCTTTGAATCAGTGGATGATATTTCATCAATACAAGGTGGTCTACCAAAAAGATGAGGAGCTGATTTTGTTGGATTGCAGGAGGCAAGAAAGTAAACACTAAACCTGGTATTCCCAAAGTGTGGGTCTGGACCCCCTGAGGGGTCGCGAGACACAAATGGGGGGTCGTGAGATGTCCTCCAGAATGTATTGTTTTTTTTAAAGTTATCTAAAAATAGTACATTTTACCCATTAAAGAAAAAATGATCAACAAAAATAGTAGCTAACCTTGCAATAGAAGCTTGAAAATAGAAAGTGTAATGAGTTTTCTGCCTTTCATTGTTGCCAGATGACTCCTAAGTTTAGGGTTAGTGAAGAGTTAATTATCTAAAGCATCAGTAGCAGCAGGTTAATTCATAACAGCACAGGAAACACAGACACATGCTCATATAGGTAAGGTCATTTTCTGCAGACCAGCTAAATGAAGCCACATTAAATCACTCTGAGGGACAGTGGGGGTCTGGAGTCTTTGGCATCTATATTTTGGGGGTTGTGAGCTGAAAAGTCTGGGAACCCCTGATGTAAGAGATCAATAATCTTTAAAAACACATGTTGAGACATTGTGTCCTGTTTGACATCCATGAAGTTTTAAAAACATTGACTTAACCAATTGAGTGTCAAACACATGCAGCAGATACAGACCTGAATCAGTGCAGTTAGATCCATGGTGGCCTCAGACAGCTACAGCAGTGTGAAGGTAATGTCTCCACACCAGCTTGTTTATATCTAAAGGCCTTGTTATGAACAGCCAGCCGGTCTAATCTGACCCTGTCTGCTGGTTAATCCTCCACAAAGATCGCTCTACATATAGTCCCTCTGCCAAGCTCTCTGTGGTCTCAAATATGCAGGAAGTTAGCCACACTTCATCAATGTTTAGGTGCTTTTAATAAGTATAATCAGCCAAAATGGTGACCATCATTGTTGGGTTTCAATATATCTCTTCAGAAACAAGGTTTTCTTCCTATCCCACCATCTGTTTTAATACAAGTGAGCTTTATTTACAATCTAAACATCATGTGATTGATGCTGCCAATATTTCCTTCATCCTATCATCTTACTTTTCATGTAGTCTATATTTAGTTGCATTATATTTTTGATCCCTTTAATGGATTGTCCTTCAGATGCATGATGCAAAATAACAGACTCATTATGAGAATTCTGAAGCCCAAAGGAAAAACTGACACCAAATACTGTAGATCCTATGAACATAAATATCCAGCATGCTAAGTCTGCACACTGCCACTAAGGACTGTGGAGTGGTACTGAAGCTGAAGTGCCTGAATGTGTATCTGTAAGTCCAGCTGCATGCACGACTAACACAACAAGCATGTGTACATGTGAAATAAACACACAAATTAATGCATGTTCTTGTTGCACATGGTCGTGAGCACCATTTCCTCCACTCAGTGTGCTCAGTGTAAAATCAACCAAAGCATCATTTTGTCTTTAAAGTGTTTATTAACATGATTCCATGGAAGTCTGTAGTTCCTCCATTCACTCACTAGATGGAACCAGAACATCACCTGTTAACTGAGGAGCATTCTTCAATATGTGCAGAGTGAGATTAGGTGTTCATTAGGTGTTGATTTGACTTAGACTCACATTCATGGTGCAGAAAAGTTAGAGTAGATGTAACAATATAACATTCCCATATTTAGGAGTTTGGCACACGTCCCATCCTCTAACATGAAGACTGAGGGCTCTGGGCAGTTTGCCACCAGGGGGCGGATATGATGGCTTCACTTCTTCAGCTTCCTTGAAGCTGTCATGTCAACCATTGAACAGAGAGTAGACTGACACATGAGGCTGATGTGAAATGTTAATTTTTTGACACTGAAGAGGACCAGGAAAATGTCATTAAAGACACAGGAGATATGATTCTGTGAAGCAGTTTTTGCAGGACATTTTGACTCAAGAGTTTAAGAATATCTTGGGCATTAAAACACTGGATTTACTGTCTGTCAACACCATGAAGGCATACAGCTCATCACCTCTCCCTCCCCTTCGGAAGATCTGACCACAACCTGATACATCTCCTGCCTGTGCATTAAAACGGACACAAAGTGCAATAATTACCCTGTAAGAGTGCTGCAACTCTCTGTAATCTACATGTGCATTCATTATTTTCTATTTATTAGCTTGCATTAATCACCGCACTACATCTCACTCCTCAACATGTGCAGTATGTCTTCAACCATGTTATTAGTTCTGTATGTATGTTTGAACTATGTTATTAGTCTGTGCGGATGTCGTACTTGTATTACTGGTTCTGTAAATATACTGTAAAGGTACTTCACCCACTCTTCATCAAACTGAAAACACTGAGATTTAAGGATCTGGCCGACTTAAAAACAATCCAAATTTCTCACTGCATCCAAAAGTTTTTTTTTGTTTGTTTTTTTGTTTACAAATGGGGAACTTAAACACAACCTTGGAGGAACATACATGTTTAAAAAAAAACAGCAGCAAGTACAAATTTAAAACTACATTGTGTCTGGACTAAAGGGGTAAATCTAAACTAAAGAAAAGTGGTACCATTGCAATAAAAACATGTAAATCATTACAGAAGAAGAGAACATATTCAACAGGTACAGAGCTGAAGAACAGAGGGATGAACTGTAGCATGATGTGTACTATGTAATGACCTCATATTATTTATTGTATCTTGTGTTGCACCATTATGGCAATTATGAATATATACATATATATGTATACTTTGGCGTTACTTACATGCCTGAGCTTTTTTATGTTTAGCTCAATTCTTAATTTCTTCTGAACCCGTACAGTGTGGGCTGATAGAGAAATGAGCTATCCAGACCTAAACTGTTTTTTGAACCAGGCTGTAAACATGTTTATTTCTGCTGTAAAGATCGTCTTCTTTGAATTGGTGTGTACGTGGTTTCTGGTGTTTCTGCAGCCAGCCTCTAGTGGACACTCGAGGAACTGCAGTTTATAACACTTCTGCATCGGCTTCATATTTTGAGACCAGAGGTTGCCGCTTAGAGCCGATAAAGAAATTAACTATTCAGACCTAAATTGTTTTTTGAACCAGGCTGTAAACATGTTTATTTCTGCTGTAAAGATTGTCTTTCTGAATTGGTGTGCATGTGGTTTCCTGTGTTTCTGCAGCCAGCCTCAAGTGGACAATAGAGGAACTGCAGTTTACACTTCTGCATGGGCTTCATATTTGCTTGTTATACACTCATGTCTGTCTCATCTGCTAAATACAGCTAAATTCTACACAGTGTACCTTTAAATTATCCTTTCTTGATCTCCTTTCTTTTTTTTTTTGATAAAGAAGAACACCACTAACCTCTAAATGCACCTCTGTTTATAAACCTATCCCTCCCCTTTATGTGAGAGACAGTCCTCCAGCCCCACCAGTCCACCAGTCCACCAGTCCTGGTTGGATGATGTTCCCTGAAGAAGGCCCACCCTGTTAACACCCACTAACAACATGTTCATGTGCTGCTCAGGAATCACTCTGTTATCCGACTTCACCTGAACGCAGCGGGAGCCAGGAGGTGGAGAGAGGAGGGAGGAGGAAGAGACAGCCAGCAGGGCCAGCAGCACCGTGAGAGCCTGTTTACCACCACCAACAACAACTTATCTCTCCTTCAGGAAACCCTGAGAGCTAACTAAAACCTCCAGATCCAGACTTTGGTCTCCAGACTTCATGTGTGGACACCCAGCAGCTCGTCGTGTGTGTGCGGGATGACAGGACTGCGTGCTGGAGGCTGGTTGAAGACAAAAGGGCATCAGTGTGTTTGTGTGTGTTTGTGTGATCGTAATCTTCGGATGAGAGTTTCTGTGTGACCGTTGGGGGACCAGCAAACCAAAAACCGAGCCTCTGGTCCTGGTCCTGGTAACGCCGGGGGGGAGGCCACCGACCCAGCCTGAACCATGAAGTTCACAGAGCATCTCTCGGCTCACATCACCCCGGAGTGGAGGAAACAGTACATCCAGTATGAGGTGAGCTAGCATTCAACACAAACCTTCACTAAGCTAGGAGACAGTTCATCTAGTATGAGGTTAGCTAGCTCTCCTCAAACCTTCACTAAGCTAGGAGACAGTACATCCAGTATGAGGTGAGCTAGCATTCAACACAAACCTTCACTAAGCTAGCACACAGTTCATCCAGTATGAGGTTAGCTAGCTCTCCACACAAGCCTTCACTAAGCTAGGAGACAGTTCATCCAGTATGAGGTTAGCTAGCTCTCCTCAAACCTTCACTAAGCTAGGAGACAGTTCATCCAGTATGAGGTTAGCTAGCTCTCCTCAAACCTCCACTAAGCTAGTTCATCCAGTATGAAGTGAGCTAGCTCTCCTCAAACCTTCACTAAGCTAGGAGACAGTTCCTCCAGTATGAAGTGAGCTAGCTCTCCACAAACCTCCACTAAGCTAGCACACAGTTCATCCAGTATGAGGTGAGTTAGCTCTCCTCAAACCTTCACTAAGCTAGGAGACAGTTCATCCAGTCTGAGGTGAGCTAGCTCTCTACACAAACCTTCACTAAGCTAGGAGACACTTCATCCAGTCTGAGGTGAGCTAGCTCTCCACAAACCTTCACTAAGCTAGGAGACAGTTCATCCAGTTTGAAGTGAGCTAGCTCTCCTCAAACCTTCACTAAGCTAGTTGCTAGCTTACTTAGTAACCTGCTAAAGCGGAAGTGTGTCGAGTTGTTACTGTGTTTGTTGTTTTATTTTACTCTATAATGTGGATTCAGTCAGGTGTGTCGTCCTGTTGTTTGACTGTGTCGTTATATAAAAGGGAAGTGAGGGACTGCCTGGAATGCTAGGCCTGCGAGTCGAGGACCAGGGGCAGGGATAGACTCTCAGGGTGGCCCAGTGGGGCCCTGACTGACACAGGGGGGGGCATACAGTACACACACAAACACACATATTTACCTTTTCTACACACACTAATATGTACTTTAACATCATGCAGAAAGCATCATACTGATTTATATTCCTATTAGGGAGGTAGAGTTTAAGTATTCTCTGTAATCAGGGCGTAAAATTAACTTTTTACCTCATCTGCCATTGGCTAGTGACCTCCAAAAATGTACTGGCCAAAAATGTTTTTCACCAGCCAAATTTTAAAAAAAATGCCTCATTTGATTTAAAATAATTACTAGGGGTGGGAATTTACAGTAATCCTTGTACTCGATGACTCAAACTAAACAAAAATAAATAAATACATGGAAGTCCATTTTGGTTATTAGCAGGCTAATCTTCTCGGCTCTGGTTTGATCACAACAATGTGTGCTAACAGGGCTAGCCAAGAACGTGATCAAAATGTTTGCTGCTGCTATACTTTTCAACACCTCATGCTGTTAAAGCTCCATTGCTTCATTGCATTCATTTTCTCAGTATTGAAAAGCACTGAATCTGCTCCTCAAACAAAGGAGAGAGAGAGAGAGAGAGAGAGAGAGGAACTATCAATGTGTCCAACCCCAACACGGTCTCAGCAGATGTGTGTCTAACATGAGTCTGGTCCTGCTGGAGGTTTCTGCCTGTTAAAGGAAGTTTGTCCTTGCCACTGTAACTTGCTAAGAGAGAGAAGAAAAAAAAAGAAAGAGAGCAGTGTTAGAGCCAAATGTGTGTCAATATTATGTGTGGACTGTTAACTTTGTTTGATGCACTTGTGTGCACACTAGGTTGCGGGTGTGGCAAGCCAGGTGTAGAATGCATATAGGGAAGAAGACCCAATCAGTGGCAGGTGAGCTGCCTACCGGGTAGCATGCAGTTTTTGACTGTCGTCGTCGTCGTCTTCGTTATCTTTGTCATAGTCTCGTGTACAATAGCTTTAAGCCTTTAATTCTAAAGGTTCATAGTGGATGTAAGTGTGGATTGATCAGCTGAGCCTTTATTGTATGTTGTTGTAAAATACACCCTTATTGATGTCGATGTACGAAGTTTGGACGTCACTCATTCAACCTGCACGAGGAGGACGCGTCAACTGAGTCCCGGTAAAGCAGCCCCTCAGTGGCTTACGGGTTTTGTCTCGTTTGGCGAAAGCAAGCCACTACATTGATTCAAAAACTGTATGCTACCCGGTCGGCGGGTCACCTGCCACTAATTGAGTCTTCTACCCTATATGCATTCTACACCTGGCTTGCCACACCCGCCACCTAGTGTGCACACACGTGCATCAAACAGTCCACACATAATATTGACACATACAGCTCTAACAAGCAGTGATAGTCAATCCCTAAAGAAATGAGGTAAAGAGAGAGAGAGAGTGAAAAAAGACGGCACATTATTTTCGGATTGTTTCGCAGCGGTTATTCTCTGGAAAAACGTGAAAACACTTTAGGGATGAGCAGTGATTTTGAATATTCAAATATTCGTTCACTTAGTAAAAATCTAAACAGAAGAAGAAGAATGCTGACTGCATTAAATGGCAAAAGAAGAAGAACATGAGCGACAATCGCAGGGATTTTCTGCTGCTTCACGAGACTGCCACACAAACAGGACGTTCACGGGACAGGTGTCCATCACAGCCTCTCTGTGCTGTTAACTCCATCACAGGTCAGCAAATCCGGATGTTTTGTTGGCGTCTCATGAAGATGAATGTTTGTTTGCTGCAGACAGACTAAAAGCAGAGGGGAGACAGTGATGTCACCGTGTCCCTATACAGTATGTGGATCACTGCTGACCTGCAGACTGTGGAGCTGAAATCACTGCACAGCATCAGAAAGTCCAAAATAAGAATACAGTCAGAGACACTGCAGACACAGACACACTTCTTCTGCACTATTACTGAGCAGTTAGAGGAAGTCCAGATTTAATTCACCCTCAGCAGGTCTGTCTGAGTAGACTGGATCTGTACCAGCACAGTACAAGTGGAAACTCTGAAGTAGGGATTTAAGGACATATCGCAAGACAAATAAGGGTGGATTTAAAATCGATTCAACAACATTTGTATCTGGATATTATTTTTAAACAGTAGGAGGCGCTATCTGCATTATACTCTGCTTGTTCAACATCATGAAGTCTCTTGCTCTCTCGTCACTCCCTGAGTGGAGGTGTTTGAAGTTTAAACCATGTTTCAGAATCAGCTGACTGAAGGTGTTGCTCACAGTGGAGACGCTCAGCTGAGTGACAGGTCTCCACGAGCGCTTTTTTTATCTCCGTCACCGGACTGATTCTGACCCGGTTGCGCTCCCGGCTGACACCTGACCACGTTTAAATATTTATTTTTCTCAATAAGAACGAGAAAACTGGACACTGTGAGTCCAGAATCTGATCCTGTTCAGTTGTCCTGTTGCAGTAAATCCACATGTTGTAGTCTGAGTCTTCACTCTGTGACCATGCGTCCACAGAGATTATTTATAAGCCTGCTCCTCACGTTGATATTCAGCGTGTTTAACATTTTGAACACCTCAATATGATCCATAACTGTTTAATACCGTCAGTAATATACACTGTGTGTGAAGGAACATTTGATTTAGGGGGAAAATGATTAAATGATAATTGATCGTTAACATTTCCAAAGATTGATCAAGGAGAATACTTGAAATTGACATCCCTAACTTAAAGAGATTGACCTTATTTGTTTTTATATTTAATACTTTCATTTGGGAATCGTTCACTTTCCATTTCTCTATAATTCTTCTGAAAGTTTCCAACAAGGTATTTTTGTACGGGGATTTTAGTGTGCAGTGGTTTTATTTGAGTTTCAACACACCTTAAAAATGAAAAAGGATGACTTTGTTTACAAAGAAATACAAGAGAACAGATATATATTACAACTGTCCATATCTGAGAATTGAAATAAAATAATAGTTATTTAAATTTTGAGTTCAATCCAGTCGATTTGAATGGAATCGTGGGTTGAGTATATCCTTACATCCCATCTGTGGGGCTCAGGACTTCTTCTTTTGTTACTGTGGTATCAAAACTGGTTCTGATATAGTTAGAGTTTTACTGCTTTCACATCAAAGTTCAAAGCTCTGGTATCGGGACATCTCTGGTGCTAGACTGGCCTGCCTGCTGTACATACTTCTTGAGAATCTAAGGCTCACAATGAAACTGCTGAATCCTACTTTTTGCAAGAATGGGAAACCCCTTTCAAAAATAACAGGAATCGGTCTCCTCAGTTCCCAAACACTGACACAGTTTTATTAAGAGAAGTAATGAAACAGGACCCGGTCTTTAGGCAGTCTTTCAGGAGGGTCGGCAGGGTACCAGTTTCAATACTCTCACCGGTCTCATGTTCTATCATCAACAGTTTAAACGTGTATTTCGTACGTACATTTTTTGACTTACATGCACACACAGCAGATATTTACTTCCACTGAAGCAGCCACAGTGACGCAGAAGTGAAAAAAATCATACAGCAAACAGGCCAGGTGTGCTGCAGCCAAGAACGGCACATGTGCACTTGTGTTGCTCAAATAAGACTTATATAAGCGCTGCTATTCTCTCAGGGTTGCATCATGTCCCCCTCTGAAATAATAAAGCACTGTACCACAATCTCACCTTCACACTGGGCTGAGAATAACAACGTCAGACTGCAAACTTTCAGCAACTTGTGCACACACTGTCCGGCCTCACGGAGGTAAGCCTTACACATTCAGAGTGGAGCAGCTTCAGTGGATCAAAGGTTGAAGGTTGAACTATCAGCACCTCTGTCTCTGTGTGACCCTGTCCACCCTGATGTGAAAACACCAGCTGCATGACTGCTGAGCTGCTGAGTCAGCGGTTTATGGACAGACAGACAGGACGGTTAACAGGCGCAAAGATTAACAAGCTCAATAAATGATGACTCAGACGAATGCCTCGTGACTCCTGAACACATTCCAAGCCGCTTGGAGGACGGACGTACTCCGCTCTGCTGACCCCCGTGTACGTGGTGGTCTGGTGCACTTTGACGTCACGAGCTGCTGACCTACAGAACGACTCAGCAAACCCATCGAGCTGCTCTAGTTTGGGAGCAAATCCAGAAGGGTGGTCAAGATCGGCATGGGCCCCCTTTTTATTTAGCATTTTGTGGTGCTGGTGTTGTTGCCCCACAGAAAGAAGGTTTGTGGTTTGAATCCTGGCTGGGTCCTGTCTGTGTGGAGTTTGCATTAGGGATGCACGATAACTGTTTTTTTCCACCGATACCAATAACTGATAACTTCCTGCTTCTCCAAACTGATACCGATAACCGATATCAGTTTTTTAATAGTCTATACCATAGACTGTATAAAATATGGACGTAGTATCCGTGACGTCACCCATCTGTTCCTGAGAGCTGTTTTGAAGCAAATCGACGGCGGCAGCCATATTGGTAATGCGGAACTCAACTAGGCAGAGTGTGACGTAGTGTGAGCCTCTTAGCCAATGGCTGTGTGTTCCCGACCGGGAGTCACGTCAGTCATGTCCTTATTTGGGCAAAACTCATAATCTTAATATCTTCTGAACCGTCACGTTAGAAAAAAATTCACTCCCCGTACAGTGTGTGCCAATAGAGAGATTAGCTTCATAGGGCCAAGCCGTTTTTTGAACCAGGCTGTAAACATGTTTATTAATGCTGCAAAGATCGTCTTTTTCCCATTCATGTCTATGTGGTTTCCGGTGTTTCTGCAGCCAGCCTCAAGCGGATTTTCGATGTATTGCAGTTTATATCACTTCCGCATTGGCTTCATCGTTTGAGACCGGAGTTTGCCGCTTGGTCTATACTCACCTGACGGTAAGAAAGGCTAGGCGAGTGTGCAAAGATGAGTTCAACATCATGGCTTTGCCTTTGACCTAAACAAATTATGTATCCGATAATACTATAGCTGTAATCACAACAACAACAGTTCAGTCTCCCAAAAAATTAACATTTATTAGTTTAAAAACAATACAAATGCATCAGTCAATACAACAAATAAAGTGCTTTAGTCAATTCAAAATTCTAAGTTTTTACAAAACAACAGTCAGTGCAATAAAGTCCTGAAAAGTGCATCATGTGCAGCAGCAGAAAACGTTGTTCCCATCTGTCCTGGTCCTCTTTGCCTGCGGCTCATCTACCTGAGTGAGGAGCAAAGGCTTTTAACTTTTTTTAAATGCCACAAGATATAAATCCCTGAATGTCAATAACAACTGTGATTGAGGATTAAAACTTTACCCCAAGATTAGTTATCTTTTATTGTCATTCACTTTATTTAGCCAATTAGTTTCCATTTCTATTACTGGCAGATAATAAGCAGCTACGCTCTCATTTCACATTTCAAACAGCAGCATTTTTAGAATTAGACTTTTGTACAGCCCCCATCAAATCTTGTAGATGCCCCCAACTTTTCAGACAGAAAAATATATTTATATTCTCTTACCCTTTGAGCCGTGGTCCTCCTGGCTGCTCTCACTCTTCTCCCGCAGCCTTTCTGTTACTTTGGTTCGGTAGCATTAGACGCAGCAGATTTAAGGCTGATTTATACTTCTGCGTCGAATCGACGGCGTAGCCTACGCCGTAGGTCCGCGTAGCTCCCGTACCTACGCAGAGGCCTACGCACGTAGCTGACGTGCACCTCCTCCAAAATGTAACTACGCGTAGAGCCGACGCGGACCGCAAGCTCTGTGATTGGTCCGCTCGACGGCTTTGTCTTTCCCGCATTCACAGCACTTCCGGGGTCCCGGACATCAGCCACACATCGGCCGTGTATTTCATCTCCTCCTCTCTATTCTTCATGTAATCATGTCTGTATGATAAACAGCAACATGTATCAGCTGTAGATTAACATAACACGCTCTGAATCTCTGTGGAAAAGTAAACAGAAATCGTAGCGGGACCGGAAGCAGGCGGCCGGCTATCAGAGAGACCGCACTGCCCTCAGGCGTTTCGGCGGAGAATTGCTGCGCGACACGAACACACCGACGCACAAGTATGAGGGGCTCATGTCCGCGTCAGCCCCTGCTGCGTAGGGCGACACAGAAGTATAAATCAGCCTTTAGCCTCTTCGTATTCCTTCCATACAGCGTCGTAGCGATGATGAAGCTTTAGGTGACTGATGAGGTTTGATGTGTTGTATGTCACTCTCCTTTTCCCTCCTCTCTGAACTTGGGCTGAACATTTATTGCAAATTGCAATCATGTTGTCTTTGCCGCAGGTAGTAATGAAAGCCCACACTGGTGATGGAGGCGCCATGTTTACCTGCAGGCGCAGTAGTATGACGTCATGATCGCGACAACAGCATGCAGCCGTATATATACAGCACAGCATGCAGCACAGGCAAGACAAGAGGGACCGTAATCAGAGCTTGGTTTATTTGAGTCAGCTCTTGTTATCGGTAATTTTTTTCAATATCGGACTTATCGGTGTGATGTCATTTTTCCCAATATCGTACCGGTAATTATCGAAACCGATATTTATCGTGCATCCCTAGTTTGCATGTTCTCCCCAGTGCATGCGTGGGTTCCTCAGGGTCCTCTGGCGGCCTCCTACAGTCCAAAGACCTGGGGTCTCATTTATAAACGTTGCTTACGCACAAAACTTGACGTGAAAACTGGCGTACTTTGTGAATTATAAAAAAAATAACTTGATGGGAAAATGTGCCTACCAGTAAGCAAACTCTGACCCATGCGTACGTACATTTTAGAGGCAGGGGGGGAAGTGGTGACGCAGTTGGTGAGAGGGAGAACTGAAGTCAGATATGTTTTAATGCCTTTCACACATTTAATTGAATTGAATAACAACATATTACCAGACCTGCGTCACCATCATCACCAAAATCTGCATATTCTATTTGTATGTGTGTCTGTGGTGAGCCGTTTCCAACAAGCTGTCATTAAAAGATAAAAGCGTGTCTTAAAGTTCATCAAATATTTAATCAGCTTTGCCTCACTGTCAGATTTCTTTAAAGTGTAGAGGAACAAAACGGACCGTATCAACGTATGTTCATCTGGAGGTAAAACCAAAGTAACATCAGAAGACTAGTAACCCGAAAAGAGACGTCTCTACTCCTGACACAAGCATGCACGGGCCTGTCCAACCCTGCTGTCCACTGTTTTCTACACTGTCTCAGTGTTCTGAGGACTGGTTCCTTTAAACAGTGTTTTGAGGAAGACCAGATGAAGCTTGTTGTTCCACCCAGCTGTAGACCTGACCTTGAGCTCAGTTAGTTTTTATCCCATGGAGAGCAGAATCTCAGTCCTGAGAGGCTTGCAGAGCGATGCTGATCAGGGTTGAAACGTGCATGTCATGTTTTCATATGGCAGCTGTGTTAGCAGGACGGTTAGATCAACAGAGGAGCACTGAACTGAGCTCAAACAAATTCCTGCTCCTCTGTTTGCTGATGATCTTGGCTGGGTTTTATTTCTCACACTGCCTTTTAGATAGGAGTTTGGAAGTTTGTGCATGTGTTAGTATTTTCCTTGTGATCTGCAAACCTGTGAGTTATCATGATTCAGTTCAGAAAACAGAACTCACTCAGACTTTGTTGACGGTCTGACAGACTGGCTGCATATCCTAATAATAACCTATGAAGGAAGCAGCTTTATTTAAGCATGAAGGTTCCTGGTGTGACTGTCAGACGGGAACTATGAGAATATAGATGCTTGATGTACGTACATCTGTGAAGTTGTTCATCTGTGTGACTCAGCGACTGAGTGTAGAGACCTACTTTGTGCCTCTGAGCTCTTTAAAGTCGTCTTCTTGTGGTACAGTTTGCAGTTTTTCAAGGAAGGTGTATTAATCTGTTAAAACACACAAGCCCACCTGAATTGTATGTCGTTGTCTCACTGCTACCTGGACAACACACCATCTCCAAGCCCTTCTTGTGCCAGGATTGATCTTCCAAGGAGGAGAGGAATGTCTACCAAGCTTAGATTGCATCAGAAAATCAGCTAAATATTATTACATGTTAATTACACAGACTAAATGTAGTTGTCACAATGCTTTTTACACACACACAAACCCTATGTGACCCGTGTGACTTAAAGGAGTGGTGTGAAGCCGGAGGGAAGCCAGGGGAATGTGTCGGTGGTATTCCAAACAGCAGGAAGGCATGCGTTTGAGAGGAGCACAGCGGCTCAACATTTTTGTGATCGGCATGTCAATGTGAACAGGTGTGTTACACGTACTTTAAAAGGTTGATTTGATGTGATAAATAAGAAAGTAGTTGACATCTGATGAAGTCCAGGATGTAGGGAGAGAGGAGAGGAAGAGAAATGTTGTTCACATAAACTGAAAGGAAGAAATGAAACCTGATCAGAGAGGGATTGTGCCACAAAGACTGCCACTGTCTAACACATGGTATAAACATAAACTGTATAATAATCTCACTCATCAAGCTGGTTGTCGGTGGCAGCCATATTGGAAATGTTGAACTCAAGCTAACGTCTGTCGAGCTAATGTGAGGTTAAGAGGCGGGCTTTGAGCCTCTTTGCTGACAGCTACAGTGTTCCTGCCTGTCAAATAAGTCAGCCATGTCCTTATTTGGGCAAAACTTGCAATCTTATTATCTTTCAAAAAAAAAAAAAGTTTTAAAATAATTCACCCTGTACAGTGTTTATAGAGAAATGAGCTCTTCAGACCTGAACAGTTTTTTGAACCAGGCTGTAAACATGTTTATTTCTGCTGTAAAGATCGTCTTCTTTGAATGGGTGTGTATGTGGTTTCCTGTGTTTCTGCAGCCAGCCTCTGGTGGACGCTTGATGAACTGCAGTTTATAACACTTTCTGTATGGGCTTCATATTTTGAGACCGGAGGTTGCCGCTTGGGGTAAAGTTACGCCTTATGGGGTGTCTGGTGTTTCTGCAGCCAGCCTAGTGGACACTCAATAAACTGCAGTTTTTAGCACTTCTGCACTGGCTTCATGTCTAATGGTTGCCTCTGGGATAAAAAGCAGAAGTGATGAGTAAGGGATAATGAAGAGTAAAGGCTGATTTATTCTTCTGCTTCTCCCCTACGCAGCAGGGGCTGACGCGGACATAAGCAACACATACTTGTGCGTCGATGTGTCCGTGTCGGACACAATCCTCCGCCAAAACGCCTGAGGGCAGTGTGGTCTCTCTGATAGCCGGCCGCCTGCTTCCGGCCCGCTATGATCTCTGTTTCATTTTCCACAGAGATTCAGAGCGTGTTCTGTTAATCTACAGCTGATACATGTTGCTGTTTATCATACAGACATGATTACATGAAGAATAGAGAGGAGGAGATGAAACACACGGCCAATGAGCGGGGATCCCGGAAGTGATATACATGCAGGAAACACAAAGCCGCCGAGCCGACCAATCACGTGGCTTGCGGTCCGCATCGGTTCTATGTGTAGTTTAGGGATGGACATTTTAAGTATTTTCCGTGATCGATTTTTGGAAATGTTAACGATCAATTATCGATTAATTGATAAAAGAAACATTATTATTCTTGCGTCAAAAACAATGCCAAATACGTTGCTTTCCCCCTAAATTGTATTTTCTACAGCAACAAAATGCAAATAACTGACTGTATTGAATACGGGTACATGTTTGACACGCAGAATATCAACGATCAGGTTCATTAGAATATTCTACGCGGACATAGTCTTATAAAGGGAAGCCTGAGACTACTAACAGAAGCATACTTCAGACTCACAGTGTCCAGTTTTCTGTCTACTCGTTCTTATTGAGAAAAATAATCATGTGTATTCAATCAGGTGTCAGCCGAGAGCGCAACCGTGTCACTATCCAGCTGCAGAAAAGCCCAGACGGCTCTGATGTTGCTGCTCTGTAAACGTAGCGTACCTGAATTCCCCATCTGTCTGTTGCCTTCGTATCCGAAGGTGGGAAATGTCCTGTTTAAAGTTGTCAACCTTCGTGTCGTTGTTGGCAGCAGTTTTGTATTGATCCTCTTTTAAAAAGCGCACGTGGAGACCTGACGCACAGCCGCAGCCGCCAGCTGAGCGTCTCCGCTGTGCGCAACACCTTTAACAGCTGATTCACATCTAAACATGCTTTAAACTTAAAACACTTCCATGATAGCTGAGTGTAATATGAGACCACATGATGTTTGTTCCACGTGACGGAATATTGATAACAAAAATGTGTGTTTCGAGTGATTTCTTGACAATCAATTAATCGATTAATTGTGGTCATCCCTAGTGTAGTTACATTTTGGAGGAGGTGCACGTCAGCTATGTGCGTAGGCCTCCGGCGCAGGCTACGCCGTCGATTTTGAGGCAGAAGTATAAATCAGCCTTAAGCCGGTGGATATGCGGAATAGAATCTTGACACGGTGAGACAAGGACCCCCCCCCACACTGTGGATAACATAATTAATGCTCAATCATCAATCAATCAATCTTTATTTGTATAGCACCAAATCACAACAAACGTTATCTCAAGAAGCTTTTACAAACAGAGCCGGTCTAGACCACTCTATGTCAAATTATGAACAGAGACCCAACACCAAGACACCTTAATCCACCATGAGCATTGCACCTTGCAATATTTAGCTAGTTACAGCGGCGAGGAAAAACTTCCTTTAACAGGCAGAAACCTCCAGCAGGACCAGACTCATGGTAGTCACACATCTGCTGAGACCGAGTTGGGTCTGGAAAGAGGGATAGAGCAGGCCAGCAGGTTGGGAGTGTAGTGTTCTAGAGGGGATGTGCTCTCTTTTCCTAGTTCTAGTCAGTACTCCAGCTGCAGCGTTTTGAACTAGCTGAAGAGTCTTTAGAGACTTATTAGGGCAGCCTGATAAAAGGGAATTACTACGCTAAAATTGTAAATGTAGACACAGTGAGAGTTCAGATTCAAGCACTGTTTGATACAAAGCAGCTGTACACAATGACATGTCATCCTCATCATGACCCTAAACTCTCCTTACATAAACATTAAGAGATTTAACCCTCACCACAGTGGAGCAGTACTTTTCCATGGTGGCTTCATGCACTCCTCTCACCCCGACCAAGTGACACACACGGGCACGGCTGTGTGATAAGGACCTCATTGTACAGCAGGGTTCTTTCTTTCTTTCTTTCTTTCAATCTAACAACCACAATCCTTTTATGAGCAAGCCAAAGTGAAGGAAGACATTTTTCAAATACAGGCACAGAACGAGAGAAAGTACAGGACCAGATCCACAACCAGGGGGAGGAGGGATCACAGGGAGTCATGGAGACTTCAACACAAATTCACACAGAGATACACATATCATGTGCTTTCAACACAGTAACAAGACTGATTGGTGTGTGTGTGTGTGTGTCTGAGTGTGTGTGTGTGTGTGTGTGTGTCTGACTGACTGAGTGTGTGTGTGTGTGTGTGTGTGTGTGCAGGGGGGTCAGTAAGAGCTGGAGAAAGGGAGAAAGACAGAAGTAGGGTAATCTGTGTGGATAAGCAGAGCTGCCTTCCTTCCTCACTTGATCTCCGTGTGTTTTGTTTTGGAAACTTGCACCTTGGCACATGCTGAGCCAGTGTATCGGCAACACGTACACATTCACTCACACACTCACACACACACACACAAACACACACACTATGGGCCTCAGGAGGAGTGTGGGAAGGCATGACATTTTGTGGTTATCTCTACAGTAAGTAACGTGTTTTCTGCTGATGATGGTGGACAACAGTTTGGTGACCAAGCACTATGCCACGCTGCATCATCATCATCATCATCATCATCATCATATCTGCAGAGAGAGGTCTGTGTCTCTCTCAGGCTTGTTTGTTGTTTCTCATGACACGGACATGTAGTCCAGTTAGGCGAGGACAGGGAATCAAGCAGCGATGAGGAGGAAGACTTAATCCTACTTGCTGTGTAATGAACTCACACTGTTCATTGATTCTGAGCTCTTCACTCTGATCTCAGCTCAATGATGACACAGCGGTTTGTAGTACACGATCGGCCAGCCTGCATGATTTATTCAACACGGCTAAACACAGGATCTACAGGTGAAGAGTGTGGAATGGGTTTAACGAGGGGTTAATGACGGCAGGTTAACGTCTACATGAGTGCACATTGCGGCAATCAATCAAGTGGTTAGACGCTATTTTAAGATGACTCAGCAAAGCAGCAATCCTTGGCCAATGCAGAAGTGTGAGAAACTGCAGTTCCTCGAGTGTTCCACTTGAGGCTGGCTCTGTAAGGACAGGAAACCACATACACACCCATTCAAAAAAGCCGATCTCTGCCGCAGAAATAAACATGTTTACAATAGGGATCGGCATTTCAAGCCAAAATACTGTTCGGTAATCATTGGCATCTATTCGACGATTATTCAAATAATCCCCTCCCCCACACACATGCACACACACCTGTCCCATTAACGTACCATTTGTGTGGCAGTTGCGTTAACCAGCAGCAGGACGAGGTGCTGCTAGTAGCGGGCACTGACAGCGTCTCTATCTTTATGTCAGTGTTTCTTTGACGTGGCGCGGCGTGTGTTTACATTTCAGGCCATTTCCAGTATCTACAAATCACGGATACTACGTCCATTTATTATACAGTCTACGGACTCAGCTAACACACAACTTTATCTCCATATCCTAAATCAACATCCTGCAGAACCAAGCCACTCTACGAGTCGCCTTCTGTGCTTGTTTACATCTGGGTGGTAGAGCGTTATAGCATTACTACTGTAGTGACCAGAGCAACAGTCCTGGCTAGTGGCGGTTGGCTGCCCTACAGCTTAGACAACATTTGTCTGGCATTATAGGCTTACTGTGATAAAACAATATGAATAGTTTGATTAACCCAGGGGTTCCCAAAGTGTAGGTTGGGACCAAGCGGCAACCTCCGGTCTAAAAATATGAGTCCAATGCGGAAGTGCTAAAAACTGCAGTTCATCGAGGATCCGCTTGAGGCTGGCTCCAGAAGTACCGGAAGTCACATACACATGAATGGGGAAAAGAGGATCTTTACAGCAGAATTAAACATGTTTACAGCCTGGTACAAAAGAGGAGTGTAGTCTGGATAGCTCATTTATCGATCGGCACACACTGTACGGGGGGGGATTTTTTTTCTAACGCTGCAATTTCGAAGATATTGAGATTACGAGTCTTCCAATGAGAGGCACAGCTGACTTGATTGACAGGCAGGAACCCTGTAGCTGTTATAACAGCACAGGAAGCACAGCCACATGCTCATAAAGGTAGGCTAATTATCTGCAGACCAGCTCAATGAAGCCACATTAAATCACTTCGAAGGACAGGGGGTCGCGAGTCCTTGGTATCTATATTTTGGGGGTCAAGGGCTGAAGAGTTTGGGAACCCCTGGTTTAACCGCCTGGTAGTTCTGCTGCCGTCTGATGAGCTCCTGCAGCCTCACAAAGAGAAATCATGAACGCAGGCTGTGATGTGAACAACACTGAACTCAGAATGTAAACCTATAAAGGCCCGTGTGAGAACAGGAGTCATCTTCCCATCCTTGTATTGATCTCTTTGTACATCTTTGCGGTTCGCCCCCTCTGTGTTTATCTGCTGGTTGTTTGTGTCGTTGTTTTATTGTTGTCGCGGCGGTCTGAGTGACTCCGCCTCTGTAGCCTTGCAGTTCGGGCTGTAACATGACCTTGACTTGCTCTGCTGGGTCTGTGCAGCAGACAGCTCTGGAGCTCTTTGCCCTGGCTGCCAAGCAGGCTGGCATACAGTGAGGCCTTTGTGGTCTTGTGCTTGTCTGGCATTTTAAAACACTGACAGCTCTACTATCTCATCCACGAGCATGAGCGCATAAAGAGAGTGACTGTCCCGCTGCTACTCACTCAGACTGAATGACTGTCTTCAACTTGTCCTCTTCAGAGCGCAGACGCACTGCAGATTTACTGACACAGAGGATGAGACGCTGACTAGCTGCATTATGGGTATTATAGGGCTTTCCACTAGCATATGGAAAACAAGCCGGTAAGGGGGGGGCGGGGGCATGCCCTCCTTGTGTATCGGCCCACATTTGGGACCTCTGGCACATTTTCAAGCAAAAATTCTTGCCTACACACGATATAATATAAATCTTAAAGCTACTAAAAGCTGTTAATCTGACAATAGACATGTTTCAGAAGTGAGGCAGTGGACACACTAAGGGGCTGTCCACTTTAGAAATGACACCCATATAACATTTGAAAAGAGGAGACCCAGTGTGAAGCTGCTGAGTTATTATCTGAGGGGCTCAGTGTTACAGGGTTCCCACGCGTCCTGGAAAACCTGGAAAACAGTTGACCAGTTTTCCAGTCCTGGAAAATGGGAGAAAAAGTCAAATGTCCTGGAAAATCACAGATTGTCCTGGAAAATGATTCCAACATGACTGCGTGCGACCTGACAAGCAGTGTTGTAGTTGAGTCCTCAGTCCTCTGTGTTCGAGTCCAAGTCCAAGTCACCAGTAGGGCTGTCAACGAATATTCTAAATTCGAATATATATTCGAATATTTAAAAAAAACGGAGATTCGATTGTGAAAATTAATATTCGACTGTGGACAAAAACACATCGGCCGCTGTTTTGCGAGTGGGCGCACTGCATGACCGTCAGGGACAGGTCACAGGAGTCGCACATGCACAGCGTGAAGCAGACTGCAGAGAGAAATCTTCCGTCCCCGGATCCTCAGTGCGCTCTGAACGCGTCTTTTCCTCCGCTGGGAATACAGTGAATACAAAGAGATCGGGCCTCTTCACATGTGGACTGTCTTGTGTTTTTGACAAATAACCTGTCAGGCCTAAGACCCTACATTGACAGTGGACTAAAAGAGCCCGACAGTCAGTGACCCTGAGATAAAATGCAGTTTTTCCTCTCTTTTTTTATACAAGCGCCAAGAATGTAAGTGGACTACTATTTCGTTTTTTAATCTTCAATTAATGTGAATAATATTTGCTTCAATCACTGAATGAAGCCTGCCTATATTAGGGACAAGAGTCAGGACCTTTAATTGTTCGCACAAGTCTTGTTCAGCACTCACTCAGCGCATTGCGCACAGACAGAGGGGAGGGGGGCGAGCGAGCGAAAAGTCTCCGGTCTTAAAAGTGTTACGGTATAGACCATTAGGTCATTTACTTGTTTTGTAATGTGTAGGTATGTTTTAGGCATGTTATATCTTAAATAAAAACACATATACAAGTAGTTATCTTTTTGTATTAGTTTGTCCACCTGTGATTGACATAATGCGCAAATATAGATATTCGAATGGTTCGAACCTATGGTTTTTTTTAGAGCGAATATTCAAACGTCATGTTGAAGCAATTTTGACAGCCCTAGTCACCAGAGAAAAATACGAGTCCGAGTCCGAGTCGAGTCCTCATGACTTGAGTCCGAGTCCAAGTCGAGTCCTCACCGATAATATTATATATCACAAGGAGGGCCCCGAGGTATCCTTTGGAGGGTGCTCCGGGAATATGGGGTGGATGGCTTGTTGCTACGGGCCATTCAGTCCCTGTATTGTCGGAGCCAGAGTCTGGTTCGCATTGCCGGCAGTAAGTCGAATTCGTTCCCGGTGGGGGTTGGACTCCGCCAGGGCTGCCCTTTGTCACCGGTTCTGTTCATAACTTTTATGGACAGAATTTCTAGGCGCAGCCAAGTGGCGGAGGGTTTCCGGTTCGGTGGCCTTGGGATTCCGTCTCTGCTCTTTGCAGATGATGTCGTCCTATTGGCTCCATCGAGCGGTGACCTCCAGCTCGCGCTGGGACGGTTTGCAGCTGAGTGTGAAGCAGCGGGGATGGGGATCAGCACCTCCAAGTCCGAGGCCATGGTGCTCAGTCGGAAAAGGGTGGCCTGCCCTCTCCGGGTCGGAGGGGAGTCTTTGCCCCAGGCGGAGGAGTTCAAGTATCTCGGGGTCTTGTTCACGAGTGAGGGGAAAAGGGAGCGGGAGATTGACAGACGGATCGGGGCGGCGTCTGCAGTGATGCGGGCGCTGTACCGGTCTGTCGTGGTGAAGAGAGAGCTGAGCCAGAAGGCAAAGCTCTCAATTTACCGGTCAATCTACGTTCCGACCCTCACCTATGGTCACGAGCTGTGGGTAGTGACCGAAAGAACGAGATCGCGAATACAAGCGGCCGAAATGAGCTTTCTCCGCAGGGTGGCTGGGCTCAGCCTTAGAGATAGGGTCAGGAGCTCAGACATCCGGGAGAGGCTCAAAGTAGAGCCGCTGCTCCTCCGGATCGAGAGGAGCCAGATGAGGTGGTTCGGGCATCTGGTTAGGATGCCTCCCGGGCGTCTCCCTGGGGAGGTGTTTCGGGCATGTCCGACTGGGAGGAGGCCACGGGGAAGGCCCAGGACACGCTGGCGAGACTATGTCTCTCAGCTGGCCTGGGAGCGCCTCGGTATCCTCCCAGAAGAGCTGGTGGAAGTGGCCGGGGAGAGGAGTGTCTGGGCTTCCCTGCTGAGACTGCTGCCCCCGCGACCCGGACCCGGATAAGCGGAAGAAGATGGATGGATGGATGGACAAGGAGGGCAGCCGCTTGAATCCAAACTATTGACTATTAGACTGGCTGTGTGGACCTGGTCTGGCTGTGTGGACCTGGTCTAGCTGTGTGGGACCTTTTGGATGTGTAGGAAACACATTTATTTAATTAACATTAGTGTTGGAGCTATTTCCATCATTTTATGCCATAAATATAAATTATTCTAATATATCATTTTACTTTATGTCATTTATATGTTGTTGTTTGGATTAAGGGAAATGTCATGTGCATTATCATTATTTTATTTTAGTAACATTTTGATAGTTTGATTGTTTTCACCTGGATGGGGAGGTAAGATAGGAGGGGCGGACACAGGGAGAGGTGAATGTTGTTGGGGTTTTTTTTTACCAGAAGACGTTAGAACACGAGGACGCTACAGACTGTTTAATGAGAATCTATCTTGTTTAATAAGACTTCAGAGAATCTGAAGTTTTTACTGGACATTTGAAATGTGTCTGATCCTGTACGATCCGCTCTCCCCCAGCGCTGTGGCCGGTTTATCATCCGGGTCCTTTTGCAGTCAATGCTCGAGTCCGAGTCATCAGTGCTCGAGTCCAAGTCAAGTCACGAGTCATCAGTGCTCGAGTCCAAGTCATCAGTGCTCGAGTCCAAGTCAAGTCACGAGTCATCAGTGCTCGAGTCCGAGTCATCAGCGCTCGAGTCCAAGTCAAGTCACGAGTCATCAGTGCTCGAGTCCAAGTCATCAGTGCTCGAGTCCAAGTCAAGTCACAAGTCATCAGTGCTCGAGTCAAAGTCATCAGCGCTCGAGTCCAAGTCAAGTCACGAGTCATCAGTGCTCGAGTCCAAGTCATCAGTGCTCGAGTCCAAGTCAAGTCACGAGTCATCAGTGCTCGAGTCCAAGTCAAGTCACGAGTCATCAGTGCTCGAGTCCAAGTCATCAGCGCTCGAGTCCAAGTCAAGTCACGAGTCATCAGTGCTCGAGTCCAAGTCAAGTCACGAGTCATCAATGCTCGAGTCCAAGTCAAGTCACGAGTCATCAGCGCTCGAGTCCAAGTCAAGTCACGAGTCATCAGCGCTCGAGTCCAAGTCAAGTCACGAGTCATCAGTGCTCGAGTCCAAGTCATCAGCGCTCGAGTCCAAGTCAAGTCACGAGTCATCAGTGCTCGAGTCCAAGTCAAGTCACGAGTCATCAATGCTCGAGTCCGAGTCATCAGTGCTCGAGTCCAAGTCAAGTCACGAGTCATCAGTGCTCGAGTCCAAGTCAAGTCACGAGTCATCAGTGCTCGAGTCCAAGTCATCAGTGCTCGAGTCCAAGTCAAGTCACGAGTCATCAATGCTCGAGTCCAAGTCAAGTCACGAGTCATCAGTGCTCGAGTCCAAGTCATCAGTGCTCGAGTCCAAGTCAAGTCACGAGTCATCAGTGCTCGAGTCCAAGTCAAGTCACGAGTCATCAGTGCTCGAGTCCAAGTCATCAGTGCTCGAGTCCAAGTCAAGTCACGAGTCATCAATGCTCGAGTCCAAGTCAAGTCACGAGTCATCAGTGCTCGAGTCCAAGTCATCAGTGCTCGAGTCCAAGTCAAGTCACGAGTCATCAATGCTCGAGTCCAAGTCAAGTCACGAGTCATCAGTGCTCGAGTCCAAGTCATCAGTGCTCGAGTCCAAGTCAAGTCACGAGTCATCAGTGCTCGAGTCCAAGTCAAGTCACGAGTCATCAGTGCTCGAGTCCAAGTCAAGTCACGAGTCATCAGTGCTCGAGTCCAAGTCAAGTCACGAGTCATCAGTGCTCGAGTCCAAGTCATCAGTGCTCGAGTCCAAGTCAAGTCACGAGTCATCAATGCTCGAGTCCGAGTCATCAGTGCTCGAGTCCAAGTCAAGTCACGAGTCATCAGTGCTCGAGTCCAAGTCAAGTCACGAGTCATCAGTGCTCGAGTCCAAGTCAAGTCACGAGTCCTGCAAAACGTGACTCGGCTCGTACTCGAGTCCGAGTCCTGGACTCGAGTCCGAGTCCTGGACTCGGGTACTACAACACTGCTGATAAGGTTAAAAAAAAACCACATCCCCATTCAACATTTGTGGCCATTTTTGTCATTCAGATCTATTTAGTTCAATTTATGCACTGATCTTCTGATTATTATTATTATTATTTATTTCAGTGAGGCAGCTTCCAGAGTCCTTTGCTGGCTCTTTTGTTTTTTTCTTAGCTAATTATATATTTTTTGAGAAAAGAGAAACCTGAGATGAGAGTTGCCCATCATTGTTACTTGGTTGCACTAATAAAGTGAAGTGCTTTACATCTGTGGTTGCAATGCTCTGTAATTAATTTGCCATCATTTTTAAGCATGTAAGAGATGATTTCATGGATAGCCATAGACTGCACGTCTTTCAATGCAGACTTCCACTGAGAGGAACATATTAGACTATTTAGGAACTAAATTTGGAACTCAATTTAGACTGTCATACCAGCTTGATCATCACTGAAAATCAGGTTCAGGTTACTTTATTTGTACCCGTAGGTAAACTTGTTTTGCAGCCAGTGAGATGTTAACAATCTACTTAATGTGCAAAACATACAAAAAATATCCTAAAAACTAATCTAACACTAAAAATGGTAAAATGAAAAGACATGATAAAACTGTCCTGGAAAATGATCTCTGGAAAAGAGTGGGAACCCTGGTGTTAGCTTGGTCTCTACCTGCAGCAGGTGTGCTTTATGAACCAGCTCTCCTCACCTCCATGCATCTGTCTCATCTTCATTGAGGATTTTTTACCCCCCGGTGTTTGTTAGTGACAAAGACACAACCGGGGGAAGCTCCGTGTCTACAACTTGATTTGTACCAAACACTTTTTGTAAGTTTTGATTAACTCCTTGTCATCAAAGATTTCAGAGTGCCGTGAACTGACTGACTGTCTGTGCAGTGCGTCTGTCACTGCAGGTGCATTCAAGGACCGTTGTAAATGTGCAATTCAGCCCTTTCATGGCATTTATCTGTGAGTCAAGAGAATCAAAATACAGTCACAGTGGTCACAGAGAGAATGTTTTTCTTTGACTTTTTAGTAGGGAAAGGCTGAATTATTTAACTTCAGATATTACACAAGCAAAAGTGTTAAAGGAGTGTTGATGATTTGAACACTTGGTATAACCTTGAAACTGATATCTGATCCACTACATGAATTATTTAAAGACTGACATGTTTTGAGTTTCAGTCGACTAAAACTAGACTAAAACTATAAAGGGATGAAAAGACTCAAATGTGACTAAAACTATCAGGCAGTTTAGTCTAAAGACTAAGACTGAAAGTGCAATTCTTCTCCTGAGCTTCTGGAAAAGTTTGCATATTTTCAGTCACTGAAACACAGAGTCACTGATGAGAATGACCAGACATTGAACTGACTCTCGAGACCAGAGATCCTAAAATATGAAGAGATCTCCCTCGCTCAGAGTCTCTGTGTTCTCAAACAGACATCCCACTCTGCAGGCTGTGTGTCATTTCTCACTCACTGAAGTCTTTGAATGTTCGGTTGAAGCAGTTTTTAAGAAGCTGTGTGACTGGTTAAACACTTTCCCCTCATGTCTGACTGTCGAACTCTTTCTGTCTCCTTTTTACTTTTTTTAATCATCCTGGTTTGGACACCATCACCAGGGTCATTTTATGGATTTTGCGACACTGTAATTACTGGTTTTAACACACCTTTTGGTTTCTGTGCACATATGAGGGAGATTGATTCACCCTAACACCAAAGCAGCGCAGCCACAATAATATAGACCTTACCCGTAGAGCTGGGCGATATTGACAAAGATGTTCTCACGATAAAATATTCCCCATCAGTCGATATCAATAATTATCAGGATAATTATCAAATCATTATTTCATTTAAATGTAAAGTCAGATTTTTGAAAGTGAAAGTTGAAGACAGTTTGTTAGTTTCTGGATTTAATTTTCTGATGATCTTCTTGAAACCATCATTTCTGACGGTGCTAACAGGAAGCAAGTCTTTTGTGTACGATGAGATTTTTGTGAAGTTTTAGTTTTGTAGATTCTTATTTTTCTCAGGTTGTCGTTATTAGCATCATTTGATTTCCAACAAAGATATATCAGATTGCTTTCTGTGTTTCAGATTATAGAGTATTGTTTTGAGTTGTGCTCTCCCCTTTAAGATTACTAAGATAAGATAAGATAAGAGAGTCCTTTACTCGTCCCACAACAGGGAAATTCAAGTGTCACAGTAACAAAGTAGACAGTGCAAAAAAAAAAAAAAGAAAGCAGCCTATAGAGCCTAATAAAGAACAATTATTAAAAAGTTATTAGCAATTCAAATTCAAATTAGAATTAAAGAGGTAAAAAATAAGCATAACTTATAACATATATATATATATGTAAATATATATTTATTTATATATATATTTTTATTTATATGCATTGTTCTATAATTAATTTGCCATCATTTTTAAGCATGTAAGAGATGATTTCATGGATAGCCATAGACTGCACGTCTTTCAATGCAGACTTCCACTGAGAGGAACATATTAGACTATTTAGGAACTAAATTAGGAACTCAATTTAGACTGTCATACCAGCTTGATCATCACTGAAAATCAGGTTCAGGTTACTTTATTTGTACCCGTAGGTAAACTTGTTTTGCAGCCAGTGAGATGTTAACAATCTACTTAATGTGCAAAACATACAAAAAATATCCTAAAAACTAATCTAACACTAAAAATGGTAAAATGAATAGACATGATAAAACTGTCCTGGAAAATGATCTCTTGAAAAGAGTGGGAACCCTGGTGTTAGCTTGGTCTCTACCTGCAGCAGGTGTGCTTTATGAACTAGCTCTCCTCACCTCCATGCATCTGTCTCATCTTCAATTCAAATTCAAATTAGAATTAAAGAGGTAAAAAATAAGCATAACTTATAACATATATATATATATATGTAAATATATATTTATTTATATATATATTTTTATTTATATATATTTATATATATATTAGGGATGACCACAATTAATCGATTATCGATTAATTGATTGTTAAGAAATTACTCGAACATGCATTTTTGTTATCAATTTTCCGTCACGTGGAACAAACATCATGTGGTCTCATATTACACTCATCTATCAGGGAGGTGTTTTAAGTTTAAAGCATGTTTGGATGTGAATCAGCTGTTAAAGGTGTTGCGCACAGCGGAGACGCTCAGCTGGCGGCTGCGGCTGCGCGTCAGGTCTCCACGTGCGCTTTTTAAAAGAGGATCAATACAAAACTGCTGCCAACAACAACACGGACACAAAGGTTGACAGCTTTAAACAGAACATTTCCCAACTTTGGATACGAAGGCAACAGACAGGTGGGGAATTCTGGTACGCTACGTTTACAGAGCAGCAACATCAGAGCCGTCTGAGCTTTTCTCCAGCGGGACTGATTATGACCCGGTTGCGCTCCCAGCTGACACCTGACCGAATACCCATGTTGATTTTTCTCAATAAGAACGAGTAGACAGAAAACTGGACACGATAATTGATCGTTAACATTTCCAAAAATCGATCACGGGAAATACTTAAAATGTACATCCCTAATATAAATATTTATATATATATATATATATATATATATGTGTTAGTGTTGTTATGGTCTCCTGGAGAGTTGCAGGTAGATTGATGTTGTTTCCCACAGTGTGTTGAACACATTACTGTTATTCAGTGTTCAGTTGTACCACGGTCGAGTGGACACAACCTGAGAAAAATAAGACTACAAAACTAAAACTTCACAAATCTCATTTTACATTATCAATCAATCAATCAATCAATCTTTATTTGTATAGCGCCAAATCACAACAAACGTTATCTCAAGACGCTTTTACAAACATAGGAGGTCTAGACCACACTATGTCAAATTATGAACAGAGACCCAACACCAAGACAGGGTAAGACTCAGTCTGACCCCACCTTAATCCATCATGAGCATTGCACATCGCAGTATTTAGCTAGTTACAGTGGTGAGGAAAAACTTCCTTTAACAGGCAGAAACCTCGAGCAGGACCAGACTCATGTTAGACAGCCATCATGCCTCGACTGAGTTGGGTCTGGAAAGACAGATAGAGGGGAGTAAGAGAGAGAGGTGATAGTGATGAGACGAGTCGTAGAAGCTGTTGCCGCTGGAGTCCAGCATGTCCGTATCAGCTGGAGTCCAGATCGTCCACAGCAGGAGGACGTCAACGGCAGCTCAGAGGAATCTACGAGACAAGGGAGCTCAGGGACTCCAGAAAGGTCTATGGTTAGTAACTTTAATGGGACAGGCAGAGTTAAAGTAAGTGATGAAGGGGTTGGGGGGAAGAAGGTGAGCTAGGATCCCAGTGTGTCAGTGTGCCAGTTCCCCCGGCAGTCTAGGCCTATAGCAGCATGACAAAAGCTGGTCCAAGCCTGATCCAGCTTAACTATAAGCTTTATCAAAAAGGAAAGTTTTTGAAGACCTGCTTCCTGTTAGCACCGTCAGAAATGATGGATTTAAGAAGATTATCAGAAAACTAAATCCAGATACAAACTAACAAACCGTCTTCAACTTTCACTCAGGAGCAAAAATCTGACTTTACATTTAAATGAAAGAATGATTTGATATTTATAATTAGAATTATCGATATCGACTGATACGAAACATTTTATCACCTCCTTCTCAGGTCCAAGCATCAGTGTTTGTTTACAATGAAAATGAGATGTGGCGCAGCAATCAAGCAAACTTGTGTTCTCTCCTCTCCAAGTTTGATGACAGCAAATAACAGCATCTTGGTGTGCTCATTATTTCTCATGATTCCTGTCGAGACCATTCAGAAGAGTTACCATTTTTATAGAGCTGTGTGACGTTAAATAATAATTGATCTTCTCTGTTTCCTCGTGTCTGCAGGCTTTCAAAGAGATGCTGTATGCTGCTCAGGACCAGGCCCCATCTATTGAAGGTATTTTTACACACGCACACACACAAAAATACAGAGACACACACACACACACACACACACACACACACACACACACACACACACACAAGGGCCACTTCAGAGTTAGTACCTAATATGTGGAGTGTGTTCCTGCAAATTGATCTTTTTTCCTGCTCCTTTAAAAGAAACTCCTGAAGCTTTAAAATGTGGCGTGCAGCGAGTCAGTGTCGTAAATGACAAAGTGAGTTCATCAACAATGACCCGGTGATGTCATGCTGCATGTTTTTAGGCCGTGTGTTGACATCATTTCCCAGAGTTGAACTGCTGAGAGGAGCGCGTCCTAAACGGTTATCCGGAAGTGACAGGTAAACAAAACATAGCTGAAGAGACGACCGAGGAGTGAGACATCTCGCGTCGTACCCTCTCTGCTGAGCGTGCCGAACAGTGACTGGAAAGTGACGCATGAAGAAATCGCAGCGACATGGTGACGGCCGATGCAACACCTTCACCAGCAGTGTTCACTGGAAAGAAAAGAGTCACCTGAGACGTGTAAACCAGGGCTTGTTTATCAGAGGAGCACGTGAGGAGTGTGTGAGGAGTGTGTGATCGTTACAGAGAACTAAAACATCTCTTCTGACTTCAGCAGTCCAGAGTCTTCTGTTCTTCAGTTCTTCACCTCCAGTTTCTCAATCACGCTCTCAGAGGCGTTACCTCATCCTGCATCTTTGCTTAATTATGTGTCTTTGTAAAAGTTGACTTACAACAGCCTCAGTATAACCTAAATTAGAGGCTCTGAAGAGTCTTAAAACGTCTTAGACCCGTTTTTAGAGGCTTTATTTTTAATCATGTAATCACTAGTCTCTAAGAGCCGGCACTGCTCGTTGTTTCAGCAATATTAGAAGTTGACTGTTTGTCTGTTTGGTGTTCATGCTTCATATCATTCTGAAAAATAAGCATCTTTTACTCAAAGTGCTTTTTGTCAGAGACGTGATGAAACTGAACTTATTATGTGTCATCAAACACTTTCAGACACAACATGTGTTCACTTGAGCATCTTTCTAAACACAGAAGAAGAAGAAGAAGAAGCTGACCTAACATGATCAAGAATCAAGCAAACCTGTGTTTAGTCTGCAGAGCTGCTGCAGGTCAGAGAAGAGACAGAAACCAATCAATCAATCAAGATTTATTTATACAGCACCGTTAATACAACTCTAATGCAATTCAAAGAGCTTTACAGCGATTGAAAACTAGAAGCAGAAATAAAATATGGCATCTTTAAAATAGAGACTAATAGGGTGACCCCTCAGCTGGCCTTTAAAGGTGACATATCATGCAAAATTGACTTTTTAATGGTTCTTTACCCGAAATATGTGTCCCTGTCTACAAACCCCCCGAGAATGAAAAGAATCCATTCTGCCCCTGTTCTGATTTCTCCACCTTTCTGTAAATGTGTGTGAAACGAGCCGTTTCAGACTTCAGTGTTTTTGTTACGTAACAACAATATCCGGTCTGTCACGGAGTCAGAGCTCGGAGCTTGTTCAGCCCATAGACTGTATAAAATAATACTGAATCCCCTCCTCCGTTTTTCATTCCCTGCACACATGTGTGCTAACAAGGAGCTTAGGAGGGAGGCATGCTAGTTGTAGGCTGTCTTAATAAACACAAAGGTCGGTTTGACTCCCCACGTCTGCAGATTTGAAGATCTAGTGGATGATTTTTATTTATCATGGATAAGTGCTAGCGCTAGTTAGCATAGCCACATAGCTACATGTTCGTAGCTGTGTACCAAGACACACGTCTACATACTGATAAATAAAACAACAAGAAACACTAAATCTGTGACCAATCCTTCAGAAAGGTCCTGCTACAGGCGCCTCTCCGTCAGGATCAGATTCTGGATCAGATTCAGAGGGTTGAAGTAACGTGATCTCTGAGCAGCCGTGTATATTCAGCCAACATGTAAACATTAGATCAACGTGCTGGAGAGCCGAGGCACATCCACTTCCTGAGGGGGCGTGGTCAGAGGGAAAACAGAGTGTTCTGAGGAGGACTGAAGAAGAGGGTTTTTCAGGCAGACCAAAATCTGTTTTTTTGAGCACAAACTTTAAAGACATGTTTTGGGGACCTCTTAGACCAATATATATTGATGAAAAAAGCGTGATATGTCCCCTTTAAATCTGTCTACGTTCATGGCAGCTCAAAATGTCAGGAAATAAAACTTCAGTTGATCCTAAAAACTAGTGATGAAGATGAGGAGCAGCTTCATGAAGAGGACTGTGAGATCAAGGATTACCGGACCACACAAAAACTGTACGGGGCCAAAAGAACGAGGAGGGATACCCAAAGCTGTCCGAAGCCTCAAAAACAATCCACAGCATCCCATCCACCTCCACACCATCAGAGAGGATATTCTCAAAGACAGGATTTACAGTCAACAAAGCAAGGAGCGCACTTCTGCCCGTACACACGATGGTTTTCCTCACGTACAATTTGAAAAGACTCAAGCGGACAAAGACGCGATGAAAGACTGTTTTAAAAGGTTCTGTTAAGAGATTTAAAAACCCTTTAGCTGGTTCAGGTTTGAGTTTGAACATTATACAAATGTTTAGCCTTAAGTTGGACAAACTACTCTCTGCAGTGCTGCTCTCTGCTGTGTGAACACTGTTTAAATATCTCCTGATTCCTTACTCTATAGTGGAGCGTTGTTCCATGTTTAACTGATGGTGGCCTTATTTGAGTTTTCTCTCCTTCATCACCTCGTTGTTTTTGCAATATAGATTTAAAAAATCTAAGTTTTATACTTATAATATTCTGTTGTCCCTTTTACTTTAAGCTATGAGTCTCTTAATTGTAAAGGGTTGTGTGTAATATTGTCATGCGGTCACCATCATGCAGACTTTGGGTCAATAAGGAAAAACAACAAACATCCCACTATTCATCCACTACGGGCAAAATCTGATGAATCAGATTCGACTAAGCAAATCCTTAGTCGGGCTCACCCCTAGAGACTAATGCACACCAACAACAATAGAATGTGTCATTAAAATAAGTTAAAGTATCAAATTAATATTAAGATTATAAATAGTCGGGGTGCTGGTGGCCTAGCGGTCTAGGCGCCCCACATACAGAGGCTACAGTCCTTAGTTGCAGGGGTCGCCGGTTTGATTCCCGGCCGGTTGACCATTTCCTGCATGTCCTCCCCCACTCTCTGCTTCCCACATTTCCTGTCTCTCTTCAGCTGTCCTATCAAATAAAGATAAAAAAGGCCAAAAATATAACTAAAAAAAGAAGAATATAAATAGCTAAAATAGATACATTTTAAAAGGGTAAGGATAAGAGTTGAAAATAAAATGAAGGCTAAAAATGTCAAAAAAACTGAGTAGCTAAATAAAGATAAATAAGAATAAATAAGAGTAAAAATTAATAAAACAACCTTAAAATCAATATAATAGTAAAAGTAAGTAATACAATTGTTAAACCCTACCCTCAGGGGTGTCCAAACTATTTTCAAAGAGGGCCACATTTAATTTTGTTACACGTAAACATCTGCTAACTCCTGCTTCTTTTACATTAGTGCCAATGTATGACAAACATCATGTCGAGATGTTTTTTATGCCAGGATCACAGTCAAGATTTTTATCACAGATCTTTTCATGTTGTTTTTAAGACTGTATCCAGTGAACAACATTTTTAGCTCCACATATTTTTTCTCCTGCATTCTGAACGATTTTAGCACCAGGTTTCACCTCCTCTGCACCATCCCATCGTTTTGATCAAGTCTTGAGTCTGCTGAGCTCTGTGTCCATAAAACACACTTTCACATCATGATAAATATATTCATTTAAGCTTTACGTAAAGAGGTATATTTAATGAAGTATATTGAGTTAAAAGTGAACGCAGAGTCGACACAGTGTCAGACTAACGACTCTGCTTTGAGCAGGTAGGACAAACTTCCTTTAACAGGCAGAAACCTCCAGCAGGACCAGACTCATGTCAGACACACATCTGCTGAGACCTACAGTGTTGGAGAGAGGGATAGAGGGAGATGAAGAGAGAGAGAGAGATGATAGTGGTGAGACTGATAGTAGTAGCTGTAGCAGCTGGAGTCTGGCACGTCCACAGCAGCAGGCCGTCTAATGAGTAATAGATTATTGATCGTTAACATTTCCAAAGATCGATTGTGGTGAATCTTTACAATCTGCATCCCTCGTTTGATGACATGTTCTGTGCTTGCTCAATAGAAGTCATCAGACTCTCTGACCCGTGTTATATTCGAACAATCCTTTAAATGGCTGCAGAACTGGAGCATCACATGTAATAGTGCCTTTACAGCGATGCCATGTAAACATCTGGCTTAACAGAGTTTCCCACAGTGACATCCTCCAGTCCCAAGCACACACTCAAGAAGACAAAAGCCCCAGCCTTTAAAACTCCTCACCTGTTGGCTTATTTTCACAGAGCAGGGAGAGACATTGTGTTGCAAACTGCGTTCTAAATCCTGACTGAGACACATTTCAAAAACATATCTCACCTGTCCTAATCCTAATCCCAATCAACTCATCTTTGATTTAGATAGCACCTTTCATACAGACAAGCATGCAGCCCAGAGTGCTTCACAAAACAACAGAGATGGGTAAAAGAATAAAAAAGACATGATCATAAAAAATGGCTGTTTGATTGTCAGGTCAAACTCTTAGTGATGTCCAGAGTTTTTATTTACCAGACCTTTATATTCCTTAAAGTTTGGCACCAAAGTCTGCTTGCATCATGACCTGGAGCGATCAGACTCTGGAGCTCAAACGCCAGCGTCCCTCTGATCTGCAGAAATCTTTCAGACTAACGCTGAAGAATGAGGAAAGCATGATGCAGCCGAACAAACACACCTAAAAAACATCAATCGTGAAATGAAAAGTATAGACTGTTACAGAGAGACAGACATGTCATAATGCTCATAATGATAATCATCATGATGAAGTGAGCTGTGCACAATGAGGAAAGAGAAGAATGAGTCCAAAACGGGATCGGCAGATGACTGAAGTCTGAGCGTGGAGGAGGCTGTTTGTGTGTTTGTGCTCTGATGGGGGAGACAGGGAGGGAGGGAGGGAGGCAGGGAGGGGAGGCAGGGAGCGGCCAGGGACCTCCAATTGACTTAATTTGGTGTCTTGTTTAAAAGCAGCCAGTCTGAAACACGGTGAATCATGGAGTCTGTCCAGTCTGGCTCCAAACCACCTGCCCTGCCTGTTGTTTTGCTGTTATTGACGTGACTGCGGGGTAAGGTTTGTGGTTGGACACACGGGTTCTGCATGTCCACTGTTTAATTACGTTTAGCTCAATCTGTCTGAGCGTGAGATCTTCAGCGTTTGAGGTCAGAGATGGAAGGAATTACAGGACTCTGAACTAAAATAAAACATCTGTCTCATTGGGAGGAGGAGGACTATGGACCTCAGGGTTCAGGACACAACCTTACCTCACATAGGGGTGGGCGGTGGACCAGTTTCAACCTTACCTCACATATCTCTTTTCGACCAACGTGAACGGGGTTGTATTTCCGGGCTGGTTCAGAGCTGGTTAAAGTCGCGAACCAACACGGCAACAGTTTGTTTTTCCGCCCACCCAAGCCTGTGGAAGACAACGGCAGCTTGTCTCCTCGGCCGACCGCTGCTTTGCCTTGGAATCCATTAGTCTCTTTTGTTGTCTCTCTGCAGGACAATGGAGGAAACACGTTTGGTTTGTGTTTTTGATCACGGCAACCCCGCCCCTCTCCCCTCACCCCTGACGTAAGCAGTTCACAGTTCGCGTATCTAGACCAGCAAAGAGTTGGAGCCGCTCTGGTTCATTCGCAGTCTTAACACGAAAAACCGGTTCTCAATTGAGCACCGGCTCCGAACCGGCCCTGAAACTGCCTCAGTCGAAAAGGGGTAACATAGGGGTGGGCGGTGAACCAGTTTTTTTTGTTTTTGAAGTTATATATTTGGCTTTTTTGCCTTTATTTGATAGCACAGTTGAAGACAGACAGGAACTGTGGGTAGCAGAGAGTGTTGGAAGACATGCAGGAAACGGTTGACCGGCCAGGAATCGAACCGGCGACCCCTGCGACGAGGACTTTAGCCCCTGCACGTGGGGTGCTTAGACGGCTAGGCCACCAGCGCCCCGGTGGATCAGTTTTAACGTCTTTATCATTAAGAGTGCAAAAAAAAAACACATACATATGAAGTCTGCCATGCTTAAATCCAATGCGTTATTTCCTCAGAGCAGGTGGTTGCAAGTTTGAAGTTGGCAAGTAACGGCACAGCAGGGATTTGCATCTTCCCTACAACAGGACTTGGGATCTTCTTCAAAGTGTGTTAAGATGGGGTAAAGAAGTGGACTGTAGCTGTCACTGAATAATCTAACTCCGGACAATCGCTGCTGATTGTAGCTCAGATAGATCTCAGAGAATTTGATGATGAACCATAGACTGTAAAAAATATGGACGTAGGATCCGTGACGTCACCCATCTGTTTCTGAAGAGCTGTTTTGAGACCAATCGGCTGCGGCAGCCATATTGCTTCTGTCGAGCCAGTGTGACGTAAAGAGGCGGGCTTTGAGCCTCCTAGCCAACAGCTGCAGTGTTCCTGCAGGCAGCTGTGCCTCTCATTGGAAGACTAGTAATCTCAATATCTTCCAAATTACCGAATTAGAAAAAAATCCACCCCCCTCACAGTGAGAGGACATCGAGAAATGAGCTATTCAGACTACACTCATCTTTTGTACCAGGCTGTAAACATGTTTATTAACGCTGCAAAGATAGTCTTTTCCCCATTCATGTGTATGTGACTTCCGGTACTTCCGGAGCCAGCCTCAAGCGGATCCTCGATGAACTGCAGCTTCTAACACTTCCGCATTGGACTCATATTTTTCAGACCGGAGGTTGCCGCTTGTGATGAACATATTTCCTTTCTGAATAATTCTTCACAATAAAAGTCCTCTCGTTATGTTATAAACACCTTTACTCTGAAACAGCCGTGTCAGGAAGTGGCATGATTAGACTAGGGATGGGCATTTCAAGCCAAAATACTATTCGATAATCATTCGCATTTATTCGGCTTTTTTAAAGATTTAAAGATTATTTTGGAACAGCCTGAGAGAAACAGGAAAGACCGAGAATCAGTCCTACATCCAGAACTGAGACAAACTGGCTCCCTTATGATATAAGAACTTTTGATCATATCGCCCACCCCTACAGTCTCATCACTTGTTCTGGACATTTTTTTAAACTACATGTTTCCTGTGAAATAGGTTCAAGTTTTCTTCCAGACTCAGTTGTGTTTTCATGAGAACAGAGTCTCTTATCACGCTGTGTGTGCGTCACCATTCAACAGTGTGTGTTTGCATTGAATGATTATCAGTGTCTAAATATTTCAGGAACACAGTTTGGTAAAGAAAGTTAATTTTTGCACCTGATAGTTCTTCCTTTTAGTTTCCTTCCTGTCACTTTAAACACACACACACACCTCTGCTCTCTTCTGGCCTCGGCCTGCTCTCTCTCTTCATCTCTCCGGATCATTATACGTTTGTTCGGTCGGCTTTCCTCACCAGCGGTATTTTTTTGTAATTTACATAAAAACTCAACTTGATAATTCTGTTTTCACAATGGTTGGTGAGCCGTTTGAGGTGGAGGCTCGTTGTTAATGACATAGTGTATTGAAACCGATGTGTTACCGAGTGACGTCGGCACCAACCAAGTCGCACTTACAAGCTTTTATTAACAACAGCTCAAGTAGGCCTACATGAAACAGGAGAGACCACAACAGGAGCATTTACAGGAGGGATGTGTCTCAACAGAGTCAGTGCAGGACGGGAGACTGTCCTCCAGAAGAAAGTCTCATTCTCATGGACTGAAGACTCTTTCCAAACAGAGCAGGTCTAGACCGTACTCTATGTTCTATTATTAACAAAGACCCAACATCAAGACCGGATCAGATCCAGCCCCATCTTACAGACAGGACTCAGTCTGATCTCATCTTAATCCACCATGAGCAGAGCACTTTGCAGCATTTAGCAAGTTACAGTGGCAAGGACAAACTTCCTTTAACAGGCAGAAACCTCCAGCAGGACCAGACTCATGTTAGAGAACACTCTCAAGTTGCTTTCACTTGGATATCCAGATTTACATTTGTTCACATTTAAATTTAAAGGCAGATTTTTGCTTCTGAGTGAAACTTGACGAAAACAGACAGTTTGTTAGCTTGTATCTTGATTTAGTTTTCTGATGAGCTTCTTAAATCCATCATTTCTGACAGTGCTAAGAGGAAGCAGGTCTTTTGTGTAAGAGGAGATTTTTATGAAGCTGCTGAGACCGTGTTGGAGAGAGGGATAGAGGGAGATGAAGAGAGAGAGAGAGATGATAGTGGGGAGACGGATAGTAGTAGTTGTAGCAGCTGGAGTCTGGAACGCCCACAGCAGCAGAGATCCAGAGGAACCTACGAGACAAGGGAGCTCAGGGACTCCAGAAAGGTCTAAGAAAAGAGAAAAGAGAGGGAGACCAGAAGAAAGAAAAAGAGGAGAAGAAATGGTGAAGGAAGGACAGAAGGAAAGGACAGGATAAGAAAAGGAGACATAAAGGATGAAAACACATGGAATGAAAAAAGAGAGAAAGAAAGAAAGAAAGGGAATGAAAGAAAGAAAGCCGAAAGGAGAAAGAAAGAAAGTAAGGAATGAAAGGAAAAGGGAATAAAAGAAAGAAAGAAAGCAGAAAGAAAGAAGGAGAGAAGGAAAGAAAGAAAGAAAGAAAGAAAGAAAGAAAGAAAGAAAGAAAGAAAGAAAGAAAGAAGAAAGAAAGAAAAACAGACCCAAAAAAGGAATCTACAGCAGAGATCCAGAGGAACCTACGAGACAAGGGAGCTCAGGGACTCCAGAAAGGTCTATGGTTAGTAACTTTAACGGGACAGGAAGAGTTAAAGTAAGAGACGGGCAGAGGGCTGCTCTTAAAAGTAGAGAGGGTGTCTGCCTCCCGGACCCTGACTGGTAGATAATTCCAAAGGAGAGGGAATACTGAGGGCTCTACCTCCCATACTACTTTTAGAGACTTTAGGTACGATGAACAGGCCTGCATGTTGGGAGCGTAGTGTTCTAGAGGGGTAACAGGACACTATGAGCTCTTGAACATACGAAGGTGTCTGAGCATTAAGAGCTGTGTAGGTCAGAAGAAGGTCTTCCTTTATTTCTCTCAGTCTGTCGGTCGTCAGTCAACAAGTTCAGAAAGTAAAGCCGTCATCATCATCATCATCATCCTGAGGACGTTGAGATGGTAACAAACAGATGAGCTGACTAAACACACGCTGAGAATAATGTGGAGAAAAATAATAACGTATAGAGAATCTGATGTTTCATCCGTCAACAGCTCCACTGCACCCTGTGTTTATGAGCTGACATCACTCATGAAATAACACAGCTGCTTTAAATGTTCAAACCTCAGTACACAAACTGAAGTCACCAAACAAAGGGCGAGTGATCAACAGCCCCAGAGAGTTAACACGGTGCAGGAGCAGAGTCTGAGGCCCTGCTGCGGTCTCACTGCTCCACCTGCTGGACAAAGTGGGACGCTTCCAGGCCTCTCTCTGTGAACACGGCACTCCCATCCCTCCTTCATGTCCACTGTGCTGGTTTGATCCCTGCTGTGAGGCGATCCATCTTCATGTCTGTTCACTGATTTAACCCCTCGTCTTCTTCCTGCAGTCACAGACGAGGACACAGTGAAGAGGTATTACGCCAAGTTCGAGGAGAAATTCTTCCAGACATGCGAGAAAGAACTCTCCAAGATCAACACCTTCTACTCAGGTACCCCTTCACGCTGTTCACACACAGTCACATGTTATTTAGGCGTTCTATCTTTAGACCCGTCCTCATCTCTCTCTCCTGATCGTTCTTCCAGAAAAGCTTGCCGAGGCTCAGCGGCGATTCGCCACGCTGCAGAATGAGCTGCAGTCATCGCTCGACGCCCAGAGGGAGACCTGGGCGAACGGGCGGGGCCTCCGGAGGAGAAAGACCGTGTTCGCTCTGTCTCAGCAGGAGCGCTGCAAACACAGAAACATTAAGGACCTGCAGCTGGCCTTCTCCGAGTTCTACCTCAGTCTCATACTGCTGCAGAACTATCAGGTTGCACATTCACACACATTTCTTAACAGTGGAACTATTTATTTACTCTGACCTTTTCTAGCTTTTTGTACTGACGGGGGGGAAGAAGGTCTGTTAAATATACAGAGGAGAGAACGTATATAGGGCACTGTTTGTAAAGTTGTTTACACTGAAAAAAGCAGTTAGAATTCTCCACATATAGCTCCAAAACATCACAATAATGTGTAGACTGTTAAATATAAATCTAAAAGGTAAATATAGATATAAATATTAGATATAAATCTTACTAACGTTGTACTAACGGCGCCAAATACAAATTCACACTGCTGCCTAGCAGAAGTACCAAAATAAAAGCAACATAAAGGGATACAGAAATCCCAATCCTAGTCTGTCAGAACTGACTCCTACAGCTAAATATTTAGGATCCCAGAGCAACATTTAACATTTAACATTTAGATTTACAATTTAGATTTATATTAAACATTTATATTTAAAATTAGATTTAATATTTATATTTAATATGTAGATTTATATTAAACACTTATATTAATATTTATATTTCACGTTTAGATTTATATTTAACATTTAGATTTATGTTTTACATTTATATTCAACATTTATGTATTTTTTGAACATTTATATTTATATTTAACATTTATATTTAGGTTTAACGTTTATATTTATATTTAACATTTATATTTATATTTAACATTTAGATTTACATTCAACATTAAGATTTAATATTTATATTTAACATGTAGATTTAATATTTATATTTAATATGTAGATTTATATTAAACACTTATATTAATATTTATATTTAATATTTATATTTATATTAAAAAATTATATTAATATTTATATTTCATGTTTAGATTTATATTTAACATTTTTATTTAACATTTACATTTAATATTTAGATTTAACATGTATATTTTTTTTAAACATTTAGATTTATATTTAACATTTATATTTTATATTTATATTTAACATTTAGATTTAGATTCAACATTAAGATTTAATATTTAGATTTAACATTTAGATTTAACATTTAGAATTAAGATTTAGATTTAACATTTAGATTTAAGATTTTTATTTAACATTTTTATTTAACATCTAGATTTATGTTATATTTAAAATTTATATTTAACATTTAGATTCAACATTTAGATTTTATATTTATATTTATTTTTCACATTTAGATTTAGATCAAACATTAACATTTCTATTTAATATTTAGACTTAATATTTATATTTAACATTTAGATTTAGATTTAACATTTAGATTTAACATTAAGATTTAGATTTAACATTTGGATTTAACGTTGAACATTTAGATTTAAATATTCAACTTAAAATTTCTATTTTTAAAAAATTATTATTTTAATACCCATTCATTCAAGGTACTGGTCACCTATATCCTAGCTGTCATTAATGAGACACTTCACTGTTCAGTATGTTCCTCAGTTCATGGCTCAGTCCAGAAAACTAGAAACTAACATTTCAATCTTTCATTCTGCTCATCAGTCAGAGTCTGACCGTAACTGAAACACTGGTGAGGACACATTGAAGTCAAATTCAACAACTGCATCCTTGAGTCCTGTGTTTTCTGTAACTTTATACGGTGTAATGTCCACACAGCTTCATTATATTGTAGCTGTTGTGTCAGCTGTTCTTTTCTGGTCAATTCAAAATCAATTAAAACAGATTTGGTGATGTTTAGATTTACTTGAAGCTGCACATCCAGTGTGTTTGAATTATTAAACCTCCTCTCTCTCCCTCTCTCCCTCTTTGGCTTTCTGCAGAACCTGAACTTCACCGGTTTCAGGAAGATCTTGAAGAAGCATGATAAGATTTTGGAGACATCGAGGGGGGCGGACTGGAGGGTGGCTCATGTTGAAGTGGCCCCGTTCTACACATGCAAGAAAATCACACAGCTCATCTCTGAGACAGAGGTGAACATTCAAACATGTTTTAACTTGACTCTATTTTTAGAAACCCTGTGGTCTAAAGGAGAGAAACATACACACAGCTCTGGCATTGCTTTCTTTCTTTGTGTGTGCGTGCGTGCGTGCGTGCGTGCGTGCGTGCGTGCGTGCGTGCGTGCGTGCGTGCGTGCGTGCGTGCGTGCGTGCGTGCGTGCGTGCGTGCGTGCGTGCGGGTACAATTACATAAGTTGGCATTTTCTTGTCTGCTGCTGCATCCAGTCTGTTAATGTGGTTGTGTCTCGCTGGATTCAAATCCAGTGTTACAAGAAGCAACCAGTGGAGGCAGCAGCAGACCAGCTTCCTGTGGGGTCATGACAGGCCCAGAGAACAGAGTCTAGGTGCTCTGTTTAGAAAAGGATCCTGATGCAACAAAGAGGTCTCTTAGCCTGTTAGCTGTCAAAGAAGCACAAGCTAGAGTAAATATTAAAACATTCAGTTTGACTGCAGAACAAAGAACTTTTCCTCATCTTCATCAATCAATCAATCTTTATTTATATAGCACCAAATCCCAACAAGTGTTCTCCTCAGACTCTTTCCAAACAGAGCAGGTCTAGACCGTACTCTATGTTCTATTATTAACAAAGACCCAACATCAAGACAGGATCAGATCCAGTCCCATCTTACAGACCGGACTCAGTCTGATCTCATCTTAATCCACCATGAGCAGAGCACTTTGCAGCATTTAGCAAGTTACAGTGGCAAGGACAAACTTCCTTTAACAGGCAGAAACCTCCAGCAGGACCAGACTCATGTTAGACACACATCTGCTGAGACCTACCGTGTTGGAGAGAGGGATAGAGGGAGGTGAAGAGAGAGAGAGATGATAGTGGGGAGGCGGATAGTAGTAGTTGTAACAGCTGGAGTCTGGCACGTCCACAGCAGCAGAGATCCAGAGGAACCTACGAGACAAGGGAGCTCAGGGACTCCAGAAAGGTCTACACCAAGCTGTAGCCTTACTGTTAGCATGATATTGCTGCTTCAGGCTGAGGTCATCTTATGGGGGTAATTCAGATCTTCCCAAGACCTTTCTACCTGCTCATTCAAACCCAAGATTTTAAAGATCAGGGTCCAGGCTTGAGAGCAGCAGAACTGTATTAACACTGTTGTTTAAGTCCAACCCTCCTCATGTTTCCTTCTCTTTCAGGCACTGGTCACAACAGAGCTGGAGGGAGGAGACAGACAGAGGGCCATGAAAAGACTGAGGGTACCCCCTCTGGGAGCTGCACAGGTCAGACACACGCATACACACACACACACACACGCATACACACACCAGCAGGCTGTTTCATCGTCTCAGAGCGTTGTGGCTGAAAGCAGCGTCACCTAAAGTTTCTGTCCTGCTCTGAGGAAGAGCTGCATGAGAGGACCTGGAGGATCTGAGAAGCCTTCCTGGTTCAAACACTTAAAGCATCTCTGATATCGTTTAAAAAGACATGAAGTGCTGATGTTTATGTTCTCTGTTGTTGACTGTCCCCTCGTCTGTGTCTCCTCAGCCGGCTCCTGCCTGGACCACCTTCAGAGTCGGGCTTTACTGTGGAGTGTTTCTTGTCCTGGTAGTCACTGTCGTTATAACAGGTAACACACACACACACTCACACACATGCAAACATACAGAACAATCCTCAGTCAGACTCCATCATCTTAAATAGTGCGTCTAAGAATACTGTCCCGTCTAAAGGTCTGAAACTCTTCATCATTCGCTGACTCAGGTCGTATTTCCTGGAATATGACAGGCCAACTTTTCCAGGCTGCAAATATACGGACGATGTTTCAGCAAACGTTGGTCATGACTTAGCTGCAGTGTTCGGGACTGAAAATAGACCACTGTTCCTCCATGTTCACTGAAGGCCTGGTATCAAACCACACAGAGCCCTACTTTTACATGAGTCCCCAGTACGGGTGGGACACTGTTGAGACAGAAATATGTCCTTGGCCAAAACAGGAGACACAAGTTTTCTGATGACACAAAGAATCCTTGGCTTCTTTGATAACGTATCATCCACTGAGCGATCTGCTGTTTGTGTTCCCCTCACCTCTGGATCTGCTCCTCCTCTGGTTCTGCTCCTCCTCT
>NC_048286.1:32703816-32768816 GCF_009762535.1 Notolabrus celidotus
CTGATCAGGTCCACGCTCTGTCACGTGGAGCTTCTCCTGGTATGTTCTCCTCTCAAACAGTGATTTCACTGAGTCCATCTGTCTGTCTTTCCGTCCGTCCGTCTGCAGGACAGTGGAACCCCAAAGAATGGTCGGCCCTCCAGGTGTTCAGGATCAGCCTGATGACATCAGAGATCATCTCCATGGAGACAGAGACGCAGAGGCGGGGTTTGAAGGCCATATTTGACCTGCAGGGATGGAGTCTGGGTCATGCGTTCCAGGTTAACCCTTCCATCGCCAGAAAGATATCCTCTGTGTTATCGGTAAGCCTAAAATCAATCAATCAATCTTTATTTATAAAGCTCCAAATCACAACAAATGTTCTCCTCAGACTCTTCACAAACAGAGCAGGTCTAGACCGGACTCTATGTTCTATTATTAACAAAGACCCAACATCAAGACCGGATCAGATCCAGTCCCATCTTACAGACAGGACTCAGTCTGATCTCATCTTAATCCACCATGAGCAGAGCACTTTGCAGCATTTAGCAAGTTACAGCGGCAAGGACAAACTTCCTTTAACAGGCAGAAACCTCCAGCAGGACCAGACTCATGTTAGACACACATCTGCTGAGACCGAGTTGGAGAGAGGGATAGAGGGAGGTGAAGAGAGAGAGAGAGATGATAGTGGAGAGATGGATAGTAGTAGTTGTAGCAGCTGGAGTCTGGCACGTCCACAGCAGCAGAGATCCAGAGGAACCTACGAGACAAGGGAGCTCAGGGACTCCAGAAAGGTCTAAGAAAAGAGAGAAGAGAGGGAGACGGAGATAAGAATGAAAGGAAAGAAGGAGAGAAAGGAAAGAAGGAGAGAAAGAAAGAAAGAAAGGAAAGAAGGAGAGAAAGAAAGGAAAGAAGGAGAGAAATAAATAAATAAGGAATAAAAGAAAGAAAGAGGAAAGGAGAGAAAGAAAGAAAGAATAAAGGAAAGAAGGAGAGAAGGAAGAAAGAAAGAAAGGAAAGAAGAAATATCTTAGTTGTTGTTTTGTGCAAAGTGACAGTGTGTAGTGTGTAGTATACCTCTCATGTTACAATAACCAATCAAAACACGCCTTTAGAGTCCAGACAGACAAATACACACTGAGAACATGAGCATATTATATCATACTGCAGTACAGGAGGAGACAGATGTTTCATGGAGGGCATATGTGACAGAGATCTGCTCCGTCCCACTCTCAGTGAGGAACACAGATTGTCCCACAGTTCTGTGCACAGCCTGCTACAGTTTGAGGACTACACCCACACATGCTGAGAATAACAGCAAGAGATGTGATTCACCACAGGAAGTACTTATGATCGACATTTTGCATACATTTGATGAGTAATGGGCTGTATCTGCTGCAGCTTTCTATCTCACTTCAGGTCCTCTTTTAACGTGATCATTGGTCTGACCCACAGCAGAGCTGGAAGACTTTAAGAAACAAAGACCTCAGCGTTCAATAAAGAGCTTTTAAAATAACGGATCAATAACTGTTAACATGTTTAGAATTAAATCTCAGAGGTTTGAAGAACGATTTGATATTAGAGACGACTTTTAAAATAATGTCTGAGAAATCTGCCTGGAGCCTTGTTTTCCCTCACTTCAATGTTTGTTTTTACACCTTCCGTGTGTGTGTGTGTGTGTGTGTGTGTGTGTGTGTGTGTGTGTGTGTGTGTGTGCAGGAATCTTTTCCATTGAAGGTCAGAGGGATCCATCTGGTCAATGAGCCGATGTTCTTCCGGCCAGTCTTCGCCATGATCTCTCCTCTTCTGCCAGAAAAGATCAAACGAAGGGTCAGTCCATATTTTAACACACTAACTCATGGAGCAAAGACAAACTGAGATCCTCATCTCTGATCTTAACACTTGTAATGTGTCATCATGTAGCACTGTGTTGGAAGCTGCAGGTTAGAGGCAGATTTGTATTTAAATCTATTTATAAAATCACTCGCAAACTTTGATTACCTTTCCATTTTGGGGTTTTAGGGATGCAAAACACAAACAGGGCAGGTCTAGACCACTCTATGTCAAATTATGAACAGAGACCCAACACCAAGACAGGATAAGACTCAGTCTAAACCCAACTTAATCCACCATGAGCATTGCACCTCGCAGTATTTAGCGGCTAGGGGAAACTTCCTTTAACAGGCAGAAACCTCCAGCAGGACCAGACTCATGTTAGACACACATCTGCTGAGACCTACCGTGTTGGAGAGAGGGATAGAGGGAGATGAAGAGAGAGGGAGAGGTGATAGTGATGAGACGAGTAGTAGTAGCTGTTGCCGCTAGAGTCCAGCACGTCTGTATGAGCTGGAGTCTGGAACGTCCACGAGACAAGGGAGCTCAGGGACTCCAGAAAGGTCTATGGTTAGTAACTTTAGTAAGTGATGAGGGTGCGGGGGCTGAGATAGGATCCAAGTGTGTCAGTGCGCCAGTTCCCCCTGCAGTCTAAGCCTATAGCAGCATAACTAAAACCTGGTCCAAGCCTGATCCAGCTCTAACTATAAGCTTTCCTATCAAAAAGGAAAGTTTGAAGCCTACTCTTAAAAGTAGAGAGGGTGTCTGCAGGACCAGACTCATGTTAGACACACATCTGCTGAGACCTACCGTGTTGGAGAGAGGGATAGAGGGAGATGAAGAGAGAGAGATGATAGTGGGGAGACGGATAGTAGTAGTTGTAGCAGCTGGAGTCTGGCACGTCCACAGCAGCAGAGATCCAGAGGAACCTACGAGACAAGGGAGCTCAGGGACTCCAGAAAGGTCTATGAAAAGAGAGAAGAGAGGGAGACCAGAAGAAAGAAAAAGAGGAGAATAAATGACAGAGGGAATGACAGAAGGAAAGGACGGGAGAAGAAAGAAAGAAAGAAAGATGGAATGAAAGGAAAAGGGAAAGAATGAAAGAGCAAAAGAAAGAAAGAAAAAAAACAAAAGAATGAAAGAAAGAAAGAAGAAAAGAGAGAATGAAAAAAGGAATCTACAGCAGAGATCCAGAGGAACCTACGAGACAAGGGAGCTCAGGGACTCCAGAAAGGTCTATGGTTAGTAACTTTAATGGGACAGGAAGAGTTAAAGTGAGAGACAGACAGAGAGAGGAGAGAGAGGGAAAGACAGGATCCCAGTGTGTCAGTCTAAGCCTGTAGCAGCATAACTAAGACCTGGTCCAAGCCTGATCCAGCTCTAACTATAAGCTTTATCAAAAAGGAAAGTTTGAAGCCTACTCTTAAAAGTAGAGAGGGTGTCTGCCTCCCGGACCCTGACTGGTAGATGATTCCAAAGGAGAGGGGCCTGATAACTGAAGGCTCTACCTCCCATACTACTTTTAGAGACTTTAGGTAGGATGAGCAGGCCTGTGTGTTGGGAGCGTAGTGTTCTAGAGGGGTAATAGGACACTATGAGCTCTTTAAGATATGAAGGTGTCTGAGCATTCAGAGCTTTGTAAGTCAGAAGAAGGATTTTAAATTCTGGTCTAGGATTTGTGTGTTTATTATCTGAAATCTGAGTAATGAATAAACTTTTTAATAATTCATCAATGATCAAAGTTTGTTGAGAAACTAATTGTCAGACGTTTAACACACTTAAGAGAATGAATCATTTCAAACACTCTCTCTCCTGTAGATCCACATGCACGGTTCTGATTTCCATGAGAGTTTATGCGACTTCTTCTCGCCGCACGTCCTTCCTCCTGAGTATGGCGGCGAAGGGCCAGACATAGAAAAGGCGTGTCAGGATTGGACCAATCATCTTTTCCAGTCTGAGAAGCTCCTCCAGCAGATCGCTGCTCACCCTACAGGAGACATCTCCGTCACAGCGGAGGATTCCCTGATCCTGGAGGACGTGGACACAGACCGACTCTCAGAGTGACCATGTTTGAACTTTGGACCATCGGCCCAAACAAGGACTGTTGTTTTGTTGTTTTTGGACCAACCTTGGACTCTGTTGGCAGAGTTTTTTAAGGACTATAACACTGAAGTCGTTCATGTGGGATCCCAGCAGCGTAGGGACGGTGCTGCCCTGGCATGATGAATGTCTCTTTTTGTATTCTCCCAGATCAGATTTTTCTCATGGATCCTAAGGAGAAAGACTCAGTTCATGTTGAGAGTTAGACTTTACAGAGATTAGATATTGCTCCTTGAAGTGGCTTTTGTTTGCACACCACATGTCAGTGTTTTCTATGAAGTTTTATGGAAGCTCATATATATGCAGTTTATAAGAGTCCTGGTCTGGACACATCACCATGTAAATATTCCAGCCTTAGTGTCCAGTGAAGCACACTGTGACACGTAGCCACACTGAGGCTCCAGCCCTCCCCGACGTGCCTGGAAGTGCAGCGGCCCATCAAACTCTGGATTCACCTTTAACTGTTGTCCAAGCTGCAAGCAGTGGATCTCGATCTCATTCTCTTTCCAAATGAGTTAAAGGTGCCTGAAAACTCAACAAACATCAGTGTGATAAAACTTTAGATGTCATGGGCCTTGGAAGTCAGCCATGTATGTGTAACCTCTGCTTGTAATCAAACCTCCCTCCCTCCTGTAGTAATGATGCTGAATGCTGAATGCTGTACGAACGTCACATTAAGATATTTCTTTATTTGACTGTTTTTGTCAAATAATGCTGAATGTTTGAAAGAGTCTTAATATTTCCTAAACAGAACATTTTATTGATTTTCACAGCTCAGTATTTGTCATTTGATCGGCCAGAGAGACATAAGTTGTTTTGTTATCATGTGAGCCACACTGATCAAAATGTAGTGATGCCTTTTCGCCACGTTAGCCACAAATAGCATTATTATTAGGGCCCGAGCACTGACACGCAGTGGTGGCGAGGCCCTATTATATCCCAAAGGATCGCTAGGATTCTTCCGCCGCTCCAAAGCCAAATTTGCATGCCTCAACGTGGACCAAAACTCACCAAAATGTGTCCCAAAGTCATCCCATTTATGTATCTTGGGGCTCTTAAAGTGCAGCACAGCAACACCTGCTGGACATCAGGCAGTGGCACACATCAGGCTATGCTTGTGCGAGGGCCCGCTCATATCTTCTTGCAGTTTTAATTATTAATAAAATGATAGTATTACATATTAAAAAACCTGTCTCTGTTTAGTTACATTAAAAATGTGTTCAGAGTTGATGTGATGAATTGACTGTGATGTCAGTAATCTCACCTGGAAGGTTATTTTACTCACATCTCAGTCAGACGTCACAACCCCTCCATGTCCTGGATATTTAAAGCCTGCTCACATGTTTCTGAGAGATGTTAACAGTTGGATGGATAATTCAGCGTGTGATGTTTGAACGATGAAAGGATGTTTTTAAGCTGTGAAGAGTTTCAGAGGATCAGCTGATCAGGTAGAGAATTGTACTTGATGCAGTTTGTTTGCATGAATGGGAAATTCAAATCTTGTGTATAAGACGATGTAAATGTTCAGAGACTTGAGCTTAACTTTTTAAAAATGCTTTTATCACCTGAGAACTGAGCCGGAGAGAAGGAGGAGAACTGTGAAGATAAATCACTTTTAACAGCTGTGGTCCACTTCCTGGATAGATGACCAGATAAGATACGTGTACATGTACGTGTGTGTGTGTGTGTGTGTGTGTGTGTGTATACATGTATGAATATGTGTGTTTGTACGTGTTCATGTTCGTGTATCTGTATTTGTATGTATATGTGTACATGAACAAATATATGTACGTGGGCCTGCACGTTTATGTGTGTGTGTGTGCATGTGTGTGTACGAGTCCGTTTATTTGTCAGCGTACGTGCTCATGAACGTGTGTGTGTTCGTGTACGTGTAGTTGTGCGTGCATCTGTAAGTGTGCATGTGTGTGTAGGTGTAGGTGCATGGAGGGAGGGGTGGATGGATGGATGGATAGATAGATCGATAGAGAAAGAGAGAGAGGGAGGGATGGATGGATAGAGAGAGAGGGGGGAGGGATGGATGGATAGATAGAGAGAGAGGGAGGGAGGGATCAAGAGAGAGAGAGAGGGATAGATAGAGAGAGAGAGAGGGATTGATGGATAGAGAGAGAGAGACAGAGAACGAGGGAGGGATAGAGAGGGAAGGATGGATGGATAGACAGAGAGAGACAGAGAACGAGGGAGGGATAGAGAGGGAAGGATGGATGGATAGAGAGAGAGAGAGGGAGGGAGGGATGGATGGATGGATAGAGAGAGAGAGAGGGAGGGAGGGATGGATAGAGAGAGACAAAGACAGAGAACGAGGGAGGGATAGAGAGGGAAGGATGGATGGATAGAGAGACAAAGACAGAGAACGAGGGAGGGACAGAGAGAGACAGAGAATGAGGGAGGGAAGGATGGATGGATATAGAGAGAGAGAGAGACAGAGAATGAGGGAGGGAAGGATGGATGGATAGAGAGAGAGGGAGGGAGGGATGGATGGATAGAGAGAAACAGAGAACGAGGGAGGGATAGAGAGAGAGAGAGCGAGGGATAGATGGATAGAGAGGGAGGGAGGGATAGAGAGAGAGAGAGACAGAACGAGGGAGGGATAGAGAGCGAGGGATAGATGGATAGAGAGGGAGGGAGGGATAGATAGACAGAGAGAGATGGATGGATAGAGAGAGAGAGAGACAGAACGAGGGAGGGATAGAGAGCGAGGGAAGGATGGATGGATAGAGAGGGAGGGAGGGATAGAGGGGGAGGGAGGGAGGGATGGAGAGAGATAGATAGATAGATAGATAGAGAGAGAGAGAGAGAGAGAGATAGATAGATAGATAGAGAGAGAGAGAGAGAGAGAGAGAGAGAGAGAGAGAGAGAGAGATAGATAGATAGATAGATAGATAGATAGATAGATAGATAGATAGATAGATAGATAGATAGATAGATAGATAGATAGATAGATAGATAGATAGATAGATAGATAGATAGATAGATAGATGGTTATAACACAACAATACCACAAGGTGTCACCACATCCTTCACATTGATCCTCTGATCACAGTAAATGAATATATTTCCTCAGCATGTCCTCAATGAAGGATCCTTTGTGTTTCCTCGTTTAAAGGCCGTCATGCTGGTTTTAAAGGACTGGTGGTTTTACTGTAGTCCTGCTCTGCTGGTTTCTATCTCATGGTTTTTATCTCTGTACACCGTCACTGTGTGGACCTTTGGTCAGCGTTGGCAGCTCAGTAAACACGTCTATCAGCTTAACCTTGTAAACATTATCTACTCTGAAAGTCTGCAAATGCTGAGGATCAATCCGCAGCACACAGTTCAACATGGTTCAGTTTTACTGAGACTGAATTACAGTATTAGACCTTTTAACTTGAGGGTATCAGAGAGCTCAGATCAGATCAATCAGACTAGTATTGATGTATGGAAATGATGCAGAATAATTGAATACAGCAGGTTAAGTTAAATCTAAGTTAAGTGTCTGTGTGTGACTACTGTATGTATTTAAAAAAAACTTACCAGATGGCTCAGTTGAGTCAAACGCTTCAGCTAGCTCAGAGATTTCTAAAGTTTACATAATCAAAACATTGAGTGATGTTCTCAGGGTTTCAAAGACATCAAAATTAAATATCACACATACATAAAAACTTTTCATGATCTCTATTAGACATGCTGTAATAAAGAGAACAGAATCCCCCTTTTATATCAGTTATAAATGGAAAATCAATCTTTATAGGTCAAAGGTCATCGTTACAAAATAATGACGTTGATAATTGCTCAGAGATGGCAGTGTTATCTTTTTATGAGTTGTAGATTATTGTGCAACACCAAAACTAAACTACACTACCAGTCAAAAGTTTGGAAACACCTCTTCATTCAAGGGTTTGTATTTATTTTCATTATTGTAAACACTGTAGATTAATACTGAAGACATCAAAACTATGAAAGAACATATATGGAATTATTTAATTCACAAAAAAAGTGTTAAACAAAGCAGAATATGTTTTATATTTTAGATTCTGTAAAGTAGCCCCCTTTTTTCCTTCATGACAGCTTTGCACACTCTTGGTATTCTCTCAGTCTGCTTCATGAAGTGGTCTCCTGGAATGGTTTCTAATGAACATGAGCCTTATTATATATTATCCTCTCAGCCAGCCAGGAGCTAAATGCATGAAGGCTGAATGGACATGAGATATTTTGACATGTCAAATACAGGTGCAGGTGATAACAGGATGGTCATGGGTGGTACATAGAGATAACCACATGTTCTCTTACCATGACGGCCTGAAACTACAGAGAACACAGCAGGTGATCATATACAGTGGTGTACAGTAACAGAGCAAATTTACTTAAGTACAGTTTTTGAGTATCTGTACTTTACTTGAGTATTATTTTTAGGGGAACTTATTACTTTTACTCATCTACAGTCAGAAGACAATCATTGTACTTTTACTCCTCTACATTTCTATCAGTGCTCTAGTTACTCACTTCTTTTGCTTTGAAGTCAGCTCATGAATCTCCTTCTCTGTTCTGAAATCTGATCCCTAAGACAGTAAACTGCCCGGGGTGTATTCAATTATCCAAAAGTGTCAGAAACCCCAAAAAATCCCAATGCACATTTTTTTAATATCATGTTTAACTCCATTTCTAACCATTTAAATCAATATTTAGTCCATTGGTGTTCTTTAATCCTCACAGGTCATGGCTCAATGAGGATAACTCACTCATTTTACATTAAAATTCATGTTAAAACTTTTTTAAATGTACATTGGAAAGACCTAAATATAAATACAATAGTTTTACATGACATAGATTTTTGTTTATTTTATTTTAAATTTTAAATTTCTTTTATTTTTTATGAAGTGATGTTGATAAATTAACACGACACCTCTTCAGTCACATGCTGCCCAGATTTTTCAGCTTCATTTAGCTGGTTAGGAAGGCAGATATTTCCTAAAATAGACTTTAAAAAGGGTCAATTTGACCCACAACACAACAGGAGGGTCAAAACATGAAGTATAAGAGTTCATCTGTATCTGCTGTGTTTTTATTATAACAGCTGTCTGTAAAGAAAGACAATCTGAGGCCACTCAGAGTGTCTCCCTGAGTCCTTTCAGCCCTTGTGTACCACAGTTTTAGAAGCACTGCCTCATAGTCTCAGGCGCTCTGCGATGAAGGGTATCTGTTCTTGTTGTTGTGGAGGACCAGCCGAGCGTACTGATCTGGGCTTTTAATGGCAAGGACTCACATTGTGATGGCTCAGCTGAATCAGCCTCAGGCTACGGCTCCAGATCGGCTGGTAGTATCTAGTGTATGGATAAAGTGGGTCAGAAAAAATCCAAGCCGTGAATAACTGGTGTGTTCTCGCAGCAGAGGGCATAAGAGAGCTAATGAGGGAGAGAGAGAGAGATGGGACGAGTAGGGGGGCCTGTTGCACAGTCACCATGGGAGAGACTAAAGTGAAGACTCTATGATGACACTACAACTACCAGAAGAATACAAAATGATCCACATCTCTGCTTCCACATCGACTCTGCCTCCTCTCTATTTTAATAAATAATAAAAACAATAACAGAAAATGCTGTTTTTTTTAACTTAAAGGATTCAGAGACATGAACAGGTTTGAACCATAGTGTTTCATACATGCACGCCACTCTAACCCTAACCCAGGGGTGTCCAAACTTTTTTCAAAGAGGGCCACATTTGATGTTGTCAGAATACCTCAGGGCCAGTGACTCCTACTGAGACTTATCAATCATAAATGTTTTATATGAAATCTCTTTAATAACAATTATTTTACTTTTTTTCCCTCAATAAATCAGTAACTAGGTAGTCCTCAGTTCTCCACAAGCCATGTAAACATTAGCAAACATTATCTTCTTCTGGAGGAAAAATATTGTCTCATTATTTTCCTATGGCAGGATCACGATCTGGATTTCATCACACTTCTTTTTCATGTTGTTTTTAACATTTTCTGACCAGCAGACAACATTTTAAGAACTAAATAATTATTTTCCTGCATTCTGAACATTTTTTGTGCACCAAATTTTCCCTTTTCTGCACAATTTCATAGTTTTGATCTTGTCTTGTGTCCTCTTTTGTGTCTTCTGAACTTTCAGTGTTCATCAAGAACATTTTCACATCATGATAAAATCATTAATTTGAAAACCTGTCAGCTTTAAGAGTTCTTGTGTTTCTTCTTTATTTCCATCTTGCAGAATTCCCAGAGCTTTGGCTTTTATTCAAGTAGTCCATATGAAGCTTTTTGAGACGTTTCTGGATTGACTTTAGTTTTGTTTGTGCTCTTGGAATAAGCTGCAAATGTACAGATGATTCAGAATGAGATTAATTTCTTTGCTATAAATAACACTTTTTAAGATGGAAGCTTGGGGCCATAAATGAATGGACCTGTGGCCGCAATTGGCCCCCGGGCCGTAGTTTGGACATGCCTGCCTGAAAAGCTGACTCAACCTAACTTTCAGACGACCTTGTGGGAAGCAAATAGGTGGAGTTCAGGCGGGCCTTCAGCCTCCTTGCTAACAGCTCAGTCAAATCAGCCACGCCCTTATTTGGGCAAAACTTTTAAGTTTAATATTGAGTTATAAAAAAAAATCAACCCCCATACAGTTATGCCGATAGAGAAATGAGCTATTCAGACTGAAGCCGTTTTTGAACCAGGCTGTAAACATGTTTATTTCTGCTGTAAAGATCGTCTTCTTTGAATGGGTGTGTATGTGGTTTCCTCTGTTTCTGCAGCCAGCCTCAAGTGGACGCTCGATGAACTGCAGTCTTTAACACTTCTGCATGGGCTTCATATTTTAAGGTTTGAACCATAGACTGTATAAAATATGGACGTAGTATCTGTGACGTCACCAAGCTGTTTCTGAAGCGCTGTTTTGAGGCCAATCGGCGGCAGCCATATTGGAAATGTTGAACTCAACCAAACTGCTGTCGAGCCAGTGGGACGTAAAGAGGCGGGCTTTGAGCCTCCTCGCCAACAGCTACAGTGTTCCCGCCTGTCAATCAAGTCAGCTGTGCGTCTTGTAATGGAAGACTCTTTTGAACCAGGCTGTAAACATGTTTATTTCTGCTGTAAAGATCTTCTTCTTTGAATGGGTGTGTATGTGGTTTCCTGTGTTTCTGCCTCAAGTGGACGTTCCATGAACTACAGGTTCCAACACATCCACATGGGCTTCATATTTTAAGGTTTGAACCAAGCGGCAACCTCCGGTCTAAAAATATGAGTCCAATGCAGAAGCGCTAAAAACTGCAGTTCATCGAGGATCCACTTGAGGCTGGCCGCCAGGAAGTACCGGAAACCACATACACACCAATGCAAAGAAGCCGATCTTTACAGCAGAAATAAACATGTTTACAGCCTGGTTCAAAAGACGAGGGTAGACTGGATAGATCATTTCTTGATCGGCACACACTGTGAGGGGGTGAATTTTTTTTAATGCGGCACTTTCTAAGATATTAAGAGTATGAGTCTTCCAATGAGAGGCACAGCTGACTTGATTGACAGGTGGGGACACTGTAGCTGTTGGCTAGGAGGCTCAAAGCCCACCTCTTTAAATTGCAAATGCTCAACAGCAGCAGATTGGCCTCAAAACAGCGCTTCAGAAACAGATGGGTGACATCAAGGATACTACATCCATATTTTATTCAGTCTATGGTTTGAACAAAGTTAAATGTCTCCTTATTTGTCAACCACACTAGTGCCTGGTTAAAAATGGATCCAACTTTTGCCATGATGAGGAAGAGGAATCTGTCGTAAAGAGCAAGAGATCACATCAGCTGTGAAGAACATTTGACAGACATTGGTTCTTCTTTCTAAAGTCACTAACTGCTCTTTATTTGCTTTTGGATCCACTTTGACCTCCTTAGAATAAGTTTAGTAGAAGAACATTTCCTGCAGTGTCCCAGATTTCCTCACTTATCAAGTGTAACAGGTGACAGGATTGTTGCAGGATTTCTGTGACATGTATCCCTCCCTAAAATCAGCCTGTTCAGGCTGACAGGATCCCTTCACATTAGAGTCTACATCTGGGTTACAGTGCTTACTTAAAGCCCTTCAAACTCCTCCACTCAGACATTCAACCAAAATGCAAATTCCACTTCATTCAGGTGATTACATCAGTCTCCTCTCCACACAGTGATTACTCACTGTGAGTACTCAAAGCATTTATCATATGAGAACAATTGTCCTCCCAGCAGCAGCCCCCCCCCCTCCCCTCCCACATGCAGCCCCGGGGGCTGTGATGTCTGTGAGCTGACCAAATGTGAGATAGGCCTGGGAGATAACCAAATGCTCCCTGCTCTGAGGGAGGGTGTGTGCGCTGATAGTCCAGCAGCAGCCGGTGTAGAATATTAAGCTATGCATAGAAATGACCAGTTTACAAAACACACTGTGTTGTTGGTCTTCAGGGCGTCTTGTGTGTGTGAGAAACAGGTTGCTCAGAAAGTTATCTACATAAGTCAACTTTCTGCTTTTCTTCTTTTTGGTTTGACTGTTTAGAGAGAATGTGCTTCAGGGTCTGTGGATAACATCAACGGAGCAATTACCTCCAGAGAGCTGAGTTTAAGCATGCTGGATTCACCTCTGAGTTTAATTCAGCTGCTGTATCAGACTCTGTGGAGTATGTAACACAGCTCAGTCACTTTGATTCAACATGCTCTAATCCTGCAGTGATGAGTCAGATATGTGAGGGGATGAAAGGGGTCATTTGCTCTCAGTGTCCTCTACCCAAAAGGAGGAGGTCTGTTAAGTCGTTTCTAAAAGAGTGATGGTTTAACAATGTGATCTCAGCATGGCAGCAGCAGTTTGCTGGGACAGACGTCTACCATCTTGCCACGTTCCAGAGAGGTGGAGGGGGAGGGGCCAACATAAGACTATCCACACAGTTGAATAAGCTCGACGCCTCTCGAACACCATTGGTCCAGAAACCCTCCCTCCCCGCCCACCTTTACGCAGCAGCTCTTCCATTGGAGGAGAGAACTGCCACTCATTAAGGGGACGGCGTTCCTGTGAGCCTGAGTTTTATGAGGCAGGAGGTAGAGAATTCTATTTCTTTTTGACTGCTGCAAGTACAGCCCTCGGCCACTTCAAGCCCATCTTCCTCGGCTTCCCCCCTTTTGCAGAACCCGAACCAGAACCAGTTTCCAGAGACTCGCCATGGCTGCAAAGAAAAACGCCAAAGTGCTCAAAGCTAAAGGTGCGTGTCAGCAGCTCTCTTTCTCTCTCTCTTATGTATGTGTGTGTTGCAGTAATGGATGTGCGTTTTAGCTTTCACTTGCAAGGCCTCGCAAAGTTAAGCGAGGGTCAGAGGGGGTGGTCATTCAGAATTCATCCAGTCCCACCCTGCTGGGGACCTTTAAGGTTAAAACTGTGCGTCCTGCGCGCTCTGGTCCAGCTATGGCGTTACCTAAACTCTCTGCTTGGTGCATGTCAACACATATTCCAACGCAGCCTGATGCGTAAAGGGGGTCAAATATGAGCCCACCTTTTACGCACGACGTCAGGCATCACATAGTGTGTCTTTACTACATATTTTAAACTCTACTGTTAGAGTTACACCCTCTGCTCGTGGACACACCAGCTGTTCATCTGCTGAGTGACAATGGCGACTTCAGCTCATTGGGATTATAGTGGAGCACCCACTCGCACGACAGAGTTAAAGTTGGCCTATTTCGTGCGGGGTTTAATTCCCAGAGTTCCGCTCCACGGCCTGGGAGGATTCTGTGTGCAGAATCTCAGCTCTCTCTTTTTTGGGGGGGGGGGTTTGATGGGTCGTCGAGTTGCGCCAACATTAGGAGGTTTATGCACTGCGAGGCTGCGAACTGGCTGCGAGGCACCCCGCCCCCAATTCAGTAGAGCCCCTCTCTAAATGCTCACGTGTCAATATAAGATGCCGTGGGTGGGGTTATACGTGGCTCGTGGGGGTCTCTCTCAGCCTTGTACTCCAGCAGCTATATGCTGTAATTCAAAGCTCCATTGTGGGGGGAGATTGTTAGACTCCCAGGCTATGCTAACGTGGCGCAATGCTACTCCAGTGTTCAGCTGTGTGGCCTACATTCACTGCGCATCTTTGCAGCACATCAATAAACAAGAATCCCTCAGTAAAGCAGTGTGCACATGGTCCACCACTGATTTATGTATTCCATGCTGCTGTGGGGAGGATTATGAAACACATTTAGTCGAATGAAATGTGTCGCATGTTGCATTTCTCTTGAATCATGGTGCAGGAGTTAAACCCTGGCTTTTACGCGTGGTCGTGGATTCAAACTATAAGGAGGATGTAGTCCATGTTGAGGACACTCTGTCCTTTACAGGCTGCACATCACCCTAAAGTCCCCTCCTGCTTTCATTTGAGTGTATGTGGAGCACACTGTTAGGGGCCTTTCTCTCTCACACACACATTATGAAGCTTTGTTTGGATTATGGTTCGTGCGTCTGTTTATCCAAACGCATCCATATAAATGAATGGAGGGTCGGCGCACACTAAAAGGCAGTATATCTCACCACAAAGCATCCTTATCTATGATTTTAAAGCATGATTTGCAGAGTTCAGGATGTCAAATGTTGCAGATCAAAGTGCAGTCAGTTTAGTTAGAAAGCCCAGGGAACAAAATGTTCAGTTGTGAGAGTCTTCTCGTAGCCCCGCCCCCCCCACCACAGCACCCAATGCATGTATGTGTAGTCCAACAGTCCATGCTGGTTATCATAATGAGACAGGCTGCAAGTTCTTTGTACCAACAATGTGAGGCTAATTCACGGTCCAGGAGAGGCTGGAGTTCAGCAGTCTGCAGGAACTTCATTTATTCATTCAGGCAGTCATTTTTTTTAAAGCTTGGTGTGTGTTTTTTTTTTTTAATGAAAGAGTGTAAGAGAAAAGCTTCACACACTCCAGACTTAATTTATTTGTGTTACATTGCACGATCAAACACCGACTGTGCCTCTCCTCAAACATTTGCTTCTTGTTTGCACAGTCGAGCCTGAGAGGAGAGTAAACACTGAATTTAAAGTCAGGTGATCAAACATGCCGATAAACACTGAGGAGGTTTTCACACTCAACTGTGTCCAGATAAGCTTATCACTGATTCAATTATAGATCACAGTGGGATGAATATTCTGCGTTTGGTCGCTGTGTCTTCTCCTTGTTCGTCTTTTTCAACTTTTCTGCGTTGTGTATCATTTCACTCCCTCAGGCCTCCTCCTCCTCCTCCTCCTCCTCCCCTCTCCAAAGGGCTGGAAGTATGGAAAGCAGAAAGGGTAACAGCCTGGTCTGCTCCTCTGGGACAGATGTGTGATGCTGTGTTGTGTTCCTTGCATTTGCAGAGTTGCAGTTGTTTTGAATTCAGCCCTGCAGATGGAAACATCACCATGTCACCCCTGCATGTTACTGCTGAGCTGTGTGTGTCTATCTCTGTGTGTGTGTGTGTCAGGGTTCATGTTTGGCTTGGTGCTGCATTTTAATCTTACAGCACGTTTTTCATGACCTCATCAGGTTGTAGAAGACTGCTGCTCAGGGATTGTTTATTAGAGAATTGAAAATGTTGCACTGAGTTTGAGTTCCTCAGACACCTTCAGGTTCTTCAGGTCAAACATATGTGACAGACACGTTAGCTTAATGCTGAGCCATGTGTGGCCCCTCTGCATGGGGTGTACTGTTTAAACAAACGCCTGCCTGAAAAGCATGCTGCAACAGTTGATGTGCTCGGGTTACATAATAACATGCCACCTTGAACTCATCTGTACAGTCACCACAGCTGGCTGGACAGTGGACACAGTAAAACAGTTGAGCTGATATTTCTACAGTTTGGACAGTATTTAAACGAGTGCATGGAGATGTTGCTCTGGATGAACACATTAATGAGAGATCAGAACTCTAGAAAAGTCATATTGATATACACTCAACCCACGATACGATTCACTCACTTTTTTCCAAGAAAACTGGATTAAACTCAAAATTTAAATAACTATTATTTTATTTCAGTCCTCAGATATGGACAGTTGCAATATATATTTTGTCTCTTATATTTCTTTGTAAACAAAGTAATCCTCTTTCATTTTTAAGGTGTTGTAACTCAAATAAAACCACTGCACACTTTTTTTTTCAGCAACTTGTACAAAAATACCTTGTTGGAAAATTTCAGAGCAATTCTAGAGAAATGGAAAGTGAACGATTCCCAAATGAAAGTGTTAAATATTAAAACAAATAAGGTAAATCTCTTTAAATTAGGGATGTAAATTTCAAGTATTTTCCATGCTCGATCTTTGGAAATGTTAAATGAACTGCTTCGGATATGTCACAGCTAAAAGTGTGAGGACATTTTTATGGTCGCCTTGTTTTTGCATGTTTTGTTACAAAGATGGCCGCCAGCTGTGATGTCAGTGAGGTCCACTCTTCAGTTAATATTACTTAATTTGAAAACGTTAATTTATATAGCTAAATATTAATTATAATGTTTGTACTCCTGAACTTATTGATAGAAAAATACTCAGCTGGCAGAAAAAGAACGTCTCTTTCTTTTCTTCACACACTGATTTAGAGACATGCCCGGTCTAACTTTTCATTACACTACCATAAAATATGATTTAAATAAATACTGTTTGAGTAGGATCAATTTGGGTATTTTTCTCCTCCATGAGAATCAAATAATTTATCGGATATAAATCAACAGATATATACTTTTAAACTACAGACAAGCTATTTAAATAAATGTTGTAATTGTGCTAAAAGGTTTGTTCAAATATTCATTTAATTTAACTTCTTCCTGATTCTCCAGTTTGCTGGAAACAACAAAAAGACACAGAGGGTCACAAAAAGGCTGGAAATGAAGGTTTTAATGTGCATAGTTTGGACTCTCATAACAGACCTAACACATGTTTCTGTGCTCAAGGTCTACAGTTTTACTAAAACCATTTATTTATGAAGCAGAAGGAGCTGAGGATGCAGATACTGTTTCAAGTATGCACAACTAGGAAGTTATTTTATAATGAAGTTAAACTTTTGAGGTGTGCTGTGATTCACCATCCATGCATTTCCTATTTGTATCCTTTGCCAATCAAACCCCTGATAGAAAAACAAGGAACGTTAGAGATTTAATTATTAGAATTAAAATATTAATTAAATTTGTCTCAGTTCGGTTAATTAAGGTAAACAAACACAACATATAAAATGTTTTTTATTTATTTAGAACTTTAAGGACTTACATATTATATAAAGTGCAGCTTCAAGCTCGTGTGCTCACAGTTTGTTCATTTTAACATTTTAAATGAAACATTTGAAAAATTATATAAAAATAGAATAATGCAGGATCTAAAAATAACGCAGCAGAGTGCCAAATGTAGGTGGATGTATTCGTCACATAATGCTGATGCATCTCAACAAACTGGAGCTTCATGAATAAAGTCAAATTCTTTATAACTTCTTTCCATATTTTCACACATTAAGTGAAATATTTGGAGCCAAATTTCATGTTAATTTCAATGATAATGGCTTCTAATTGAAAATGTATTAGAATGTTAGAATGCAATAAAAAGGATTTTAAAGGTTTATCTTAAAAGTATGTTCTATTATACGCTCACTTTCTAAAGTAGTTAATGGAAAAAAACAAATGTTGTGTTATATTCATATTTGTTGATGCTCCTGTAGTCATGCTCAGACTTCTCTGAAACTTCACATCACTGTAGTTTAATAAAAAAGAAAAAGACAGACCGTAAAACAGATCACACACATTCGTTAGTTTCTAAACAAAACAGTGAACTGTCATAAAATTCATACAAAGCTGATTATAATCAGAATGGAGTTTAAGAAGAGTTGCATGATCTTTACTCCCCCTGAAACTTTAACTCTAATAAATACCTCGTATTCAGTGTTCCTCAGACATCATCAATCAATCACAGAGAGCACTCCCTGCTCCACTCGCTCTGCCCCTCCCACTCCTCACTGAAACACACACAGCCAGGATCACTGCTCCTGTTTCCCAGTCCATATGGGGACCTTGGATTTTAACAGCTTTGTAGTTTGGCACCAAACCGCTTCAGTACACATCTGCACCAACCTGAAAATGCTGTCCTGTAAGAGTTCGAATGTGTACCTTTTACGTCCCTGATGGATACAGATATCCAGTTAATGTGAAACACATGCACACTGAACCAAACCTGTACTTCCAGCACACACGCCCAAGCTGTTGGTTACTGGTCGCTGGCCTGAAGGAGTTTGCTTTTCAAGTAAACTTCAGTCTTTCCCAGCTTCCTCTGCTGGAGAGAAGCTCATGGTGGTCCAACCTGCTCTCTCAGAATCAGCCTGATCTATTTAATGCATCTATTGAAATGTAGACTTGTGTACGTAGACCCCACCCTGTGCTGATACCACTCTCAATTCAGGCCTCTGCCTGTCGCTCGTGACTCTCCTGACACCTGCATGAACAAGTAGAAAGAGAACCGGTAGAGCGACCGGATCCTGAACGCATCACAAAGAGACTTGTGTAATAGTTTGATTGATTACGTCTTCAGACATTTGCACCAATGAGTGACGGTTTCAGATGCAGCTTCCTGGTGTGCACAAAAGTCCACAGTTGATCACTGGTTCTACTGTGCTGAGTTTAGATCAGTGGTTTAAAAGATTTTCTGAAGTAGTCTTTGTGTCACAAGAAGAGATGACGAGCGATGCACGTCAAATATCTCCTGTAAAGGGCTCGGCGTGACCACAAAATCCTGCTCTGCTGTCCTAAATGCATTAACCAGTGGGACGTCGTACTCACTGACATCTCAAATGAAAGACCAGTATTGTCTTACTTCATGCATTCTTGGAAATAAATTGAATAAATACAAATGCATCCACCAAAGTAAGATTTAAAGCTGGGGTTGTCGTCAGATTTACATCCACTTTTTGTTACACTGGTTAAAATGATCTTTATGTCCTGATGGTAATCAATACATAATGTGTTCTTAAAAAAGAGGTAAAAGGAGCTGCTATCTACAGCCGGAGTAAACCTGGGAAAACGCCAACCAATTACTGTTTTTGGGAGCCAAAATTTTAAACCAATCAAATCCCGTCCTGCCGTTCTGCCCGCCTCAGAGTGCAGATCGTACATTTCCCCGTCTCCTGCCTCTGCTTCCCCTGACTCTACTGACTGCCCCTGTCGCTCCACCTCAGGCCTGTCCCCTCTGACCCCATGAAGGGCTTTGCTCAGGACTGTAGTCCGGATCAGAGTCTAAAAAGCTCTCTACTTTTATCTCTTTCCTGATGTTTCCTTTCTTTCTTTCCTTTTTGTTGTTTCCTTTCTTTCTCAAACTCCTGTGTCCTCTCCTTCTCTTAATGTACTCTTAAATTCTTCCATCCTCCATCTTCCTCCTCTTTCCCTCCTTCAGTCTTCCTCTTCATATCTTACTTCTCCTCCTTCATCTTTTGTCTCCTATCCACTTCTTTCATCTCCTGATCCCTTCCTTCCCTTACCTCCTTTCCTCATTCTTGAGCAAATCTTACTCGCCCTTTTCCACTCAGCTACCTTTACCCCGTCCTCCACCTTCCTCTCCTCCTCCTCTTCGCTATGTTCCCAACTTCCTTCCTTCCTCCTTCTCCTCTTGTCTCTCCTCTCTCCCGCTCACACACTCTACACCTCTCCTGATGCCTTCACTGACTGTCAACACTGTAGGAATTAAGAACATCTACACTGAACATGTTTAACAAACAGTAGAGCTGTTACATTATTACACGTGTTATAACTTTTCTCCTGATGTCGTGTCACCAGGACAACTGGATAATGCTAACATGACAGTTGTGAGTGCTAACAGCAGCCGTGTTTGACGGAGTCCTGAGGAAATGCTACATTCAAATTCATGCTAGTTTTCCAAGACTACCAACCCTAGCTTTAAACTAGGAGTAAAACGCAGAACTGCCCTTTATGCTGCACGGCTTCAAATCTAACAGCTGTTGAATCAGAGCCAGGTTCTCCAGAGCAGCAAACCGCTCGGGCTAATTCTTGTTATATCTGTAGATTTCTCTCCTGCCTTTTTGGGGACGCCATCATCCTGAGACCACCAGCATTAGTCCGACTTAAAGAGCTGCTCAGTCGCCTCCTTGGTGGACGTCTGTAATCCATTTCTGTGAATGATTATATTGAGCTCTACCTCGGTTAAATGTATACGTGCTCGCTATAAGTAAGCCCTCGAGGCCACCTTTATGTAAGAACTGGAATTTGTTGCATGAAGCCCTCCAACAGTTTCTACACACACAGCTCCCTCTGCATGAAATCTAGACCGTGAAACCATTTCGAGGGGTCCCCTGCTGAGTCCCCGTCTTCTCTCTTCAGTTCTTCAAAGCAGATGTTTAATTGAAGCGAGTGCAGGGTCGGGTTCGGTAAGATAATGCACAGCAGAGGAAAGTGAGATGTGCTGGAAGGCGTTCTGGCTTACATAAGACCTGAGAGGAGAAACTGAACTATGTGTACTATGCCTCTCTGAGAGGAGGGCGTGGAGAGAGAGAGAGGGAGAGGGAGAGAGAGTTTCTTTTGTTTTACATTGTTTGGTGGAAGAGCCTTCAGGTTTATTCACTTCAGTCGACTCCTCATCGTGCAGGAGGTTTGTTTGTGTGGATCAGCTTCTGAGGCAGTGTCACCATGGATTGTATAGAAGCACAGAAAGGTATGTTTCTGCATGATTTTCGGGTCTGTCTGTTGTTGAGTGATGCTCTCTGTGGGGATGTCTCCGCTTGAGTTTGAGAAGTGTTTCCAAGGTGGCGTTCCTGCAGGAGTGCTCGCCTCAGAGCAGCCAGAGATCAGCTGAATGTGGCTCATTTGTCTTAACTGGATGGGTTGCAGTAAAGCTGAGTCAGCAGATGTTCATCACAAGAACATTTTTACCAATTTTTTTTAAAAAATAAGCAAGATTATGTTAAAACAGTCAGATCTGTAATTTTGATCATGAAACTCTTTATTTTGTGTCTTCTGCACCAATTTGTCATGTCATGTGAGATCTTCAGTCCCATTGTCTTCATCAGTCTAATCATCTCAAGGTGTTTAAATGTAGTTTGTACAGATATTGAGTGTAAGTCAGTCCACTTTAAACATGAGCCTTTTATAATACTCCCCTCTGGCTCTTAAAGAAATTAGAACCTGTTTCATGACCTGTTCAACAACTCCTCTCTGTGTAATTAGGACCTCACACCTTTACTTCCCTCACTCTCTCTTCCTCAGTGACTCGTTTATTTATAGCATTAACAATTTTCAGCTGTAATTATGTCAGTTATAAATATGCATTCATGTTAAATAAATCAGCATGTAGGAGTGGACGCTCTGTGAAGTGAGTCTCTCTGCTGAGTCGTTATCTTTTTTTGGTGAAGCTGAGCCAAACTGTCAAACCTGATCCCTTTTCCTCACTTTGTTGGCACACTGCGTCACTAATGACATAATGTTACTTCCGACAGATAAGAACAACTTCTGTGGACTTCAATGTTCTCACATTAAAACCTGGACGTAGACTGACTTGGTTTTTGAAGCTGAGTTCCTGAGTTTATCACCAGCATGCCTCATATTGAAAACGCTGACTCAGCCAAACTTTGGATGACTGAACTACAGGCACAGAGGTGGATTTGAGGCCGGGTTTAGCCTGCTCAGTTACAGCCACAGTGTGCCGGCCTGTCAGTCAAATCAGCCGCTGCAAAAGCTGTAATTTTAGTATCTTAAAAACTACTGAGTCATGAAAACATTAATTCCCCCTACAGTGTCAAAAGAAAAATGAGCTCTAAGACCTAAATACTTTTTTGAAACAGGCTGTAAACATGTTTATTTGAATGGATGTGTATGTGGTCTATGTTTCAGCAGCCACCCTCAAGTGGACACTTGAGGAACTGCAGTTTTTAGCTCCTGTGCATTAGCTTAATTTCTCCTGGCCTGAGGTTGCTTCTTGGTTGAATCCTATAGATTTGTGTGTCTGTCAGGAGATACTTCATTTTTACAAACACACTTGTGCACAGTCAGCCACATTACAGCAGTAACAACCACTTTACTGTAACTCTCCACAGACATATAGTTAAGACTATAACATATACCAAACACAGGACAGCTGCTGTTTTTAAAACCGCCTACTATACTAGCAGTACGTACTCGTATAGTATGTGAACAAGAGCAAAATCTGCAGTATGCCAAAACTACCTGGATGTCTACTGATTCTGGAAAGTTGCAGCAGACCAGTCTGCCACAGTTTCCCACAATGCACAGCGCCACGGTTACTCTTCTTCTTTGTTTTTAGGTGCTGTGAAAATTATTAAATTCCACATAAACCACTTCTTAATTTTTAAATCATAAGTGATGCTAAAGATTAAAGAAGCTTCCAAAACCTGAAATCCAGCGACGCCTGACCCAGCATCCTGCAGACCAGATCCAACAGAACAATCATACTGCAGACTACCTTTAAACATAGTATGTAGTATGAAGTACATACTGCATACTACCAACAGTCAACACCCCTAATTTGATATATCAAAAACTAAACGTGCACGAAAACCACGAGAGCATCAGACTGGACTGAAAACCAGGGATAGATAAGAGCCAAACGCAATTAAGACCAGCCCTTATCTGAGGCAGGGAATTCAGGTTTTTGCCATATTGAGGATCCACGGTATCCACAGAGGTATGCATGCACACCAGTTTGGTGGGTCTCATTCAGCAGAGCATGTTAAACAACTTTAAGCTAATTCAGCTAGATTCTGTATGCAAGATTCACAACAATGCTAGCTGGACTAAAGTAAATGAAACGGACATATTTAGATAACTTTAGTTGTTTTTGTAAACAAAGAAATACGTGCATTTCTGTTATATGATAGGTAAATACACGTATGAGGGCCTGAATGCACGTCCAGCCATTAGCGATGAAAACGGGCCGTTTGTACTCGATTAGCAGTCTGCATGAGCCAGGTTAACTCCCCAACAAAGCATTACATTTAATGGTGGTAGACCCCACCATTACAGGTGCTAACTGCAGGATTACAGGACCTGTTAGGCTGTTTAGAGGATGGAGGACGTCGTGCTTATGTGTTAACGTTTAGGATGAAATATGCAAAGACAACGGATATTTAGAGATTGGACGAATCCTTTGGAAAAGTCTGACTATGTCGAAATATACAGCAAATTTAGATTTTGGAGACGCCACATAATTCTTAAGTAACCAACCAGCAACACCGTGAAGTGAATCCTTCCCAAACAACTCCATTAACAAGTCCTCATCCTTCATTTGGGGGGGACAGGTGGTCCTCCACCTGGACCACGTTGGTGGCGGTGCTTGTTGCTTAACAGGCTGATCATAAAACCGTTCATTCCTTCAACACCTTTCACATTCAGTGAGACCGTGCATGTTTGTAACCTCCATCGTACCTCCTCAGACACGGAGGGTCACCAGTGGGACTTTAATTTCTGCCACTACGAAGCGAAATACCTCCCCTGTTGGGGTAGCTGTGTAACGCTGGCAGAGCCCCATCACTTCTTTCCCCTCTCTCTCATTGTGTCAGGGCCAGCTGCTGCAACAGCTCTATAAATAGATGTCTTTGACCTCCAGAGTTTAAAAAAGGATCTGAGAAATAAAGTGACCGAGCAGGGAGAAGTGGCAGATAGCAGAGGAAAGAGGGGAGGAGCAGCAGCAGAAGTGTGGACAGAGAGGAGAAAGAAAGAAAGCAGACGGCTGTGCTTCTTTTTTTATAACGTGGGTTCACCTCTCGCTCAGTTAGTCGGATAACCGAGACGTCGACCTGCAGGGATGGGCGATCCAGCAACCGTGGCCGATACCGCCATCCCTCCGGTGACCGCGGCCATCCCCACGCTGATAGCCGGGGAAATCCAAGGTGAAGGCAGCTTTGGTTGGAGGGTGACGAGCGAGCTGACGAGGACAGCAGTGTGTGTGTGTGTGTGTGTGTGTGTGTGTGTGTGTGTGTGTCATTGTGCTGGCTTAATGACTCGGTTGAAGGATGGAGTGAAGTTGAGGTATAGAGCGGGGTCAGGGTGTCGCCCTCTGAGACTCCAGGAGTCTTCTGCTAAACCTGTTGTGTGTGATGTTTGCTGGCTCAGTGAGTGTTTTGTTGGAGGACATTGATGGACTGTGTGTGAGCAAATATCTGGCAAACATACTTCATCACTGCACCCTCCTTTTTTGTTGTTTTTGTGAGGCCACCGTCCCCTCACTGACAGGAGGGGTGAGCAAGGGTGCGTTTCTATCATCTGAGTATTCCCATTTCTACACACTGTACCTTTAAGACGTCCTTGAGTTTTGTCATATTTTGAGGATCAAGGTCCCTCTGTCTTCTTCTTCTCTCTTTGCTGAGCGGTGTATATATTCGTCCGTGCAGAATGATTTTCAAGAGTGGTTCTCTGGAGTGTTCGCTCCATGTAATCACTTTGAGCTCTGCTCTTTCAGAAAGTCACTGAGTTTGACCCGACACCATGCCTCCCGACTGCACCACCTGTTCGTTTCCTTTGTCACTATTTTCTCCCGTCGTTCATTGTGGGATGCCGTTACAGCCCAGGAATAGCTTCTTGGATGGGGTTTATTTGTCTCTGCTTCAGTTGCCTCGTGGCCTTTTCCCCCAGAGTCAGTGCTGAGGGTTCAGAGTACAGTAGATTCTTGTGATTCTGAAGTTTACTAATAAAACATTTCATATTAATTAGGGGGAAGATGTGTCTGATAGCTGCACATCCTGGATGGTAGTAGACCAAATGGGTGCACCATGAAGCTGAAGATAGCCTGGCTAGCTCCACAAAGCCTGAAGCTGCAGTAGGGGCGGCTGTGGTTCAGTGGGTAGAGTCGGTCGACCATCGATTGGAAGGTTGGCGGTTCGATCTCTGTGTCCTTGGGAAAGACACTGAACCCCAAATTGCTCCCACTGTTGTTCAGCGGTGTGTGAATGTGATGAGTAGAGTAAAAGAGATATAGAAGGACGAGTTACCAGTTGGAGATATCGGGTGTTACTAAAGCCCCGTTTCCACCAAGCGGTTCAGTTCGGTTCCTCTCGGTACGGCACGCATTTTGTGGCGTTTCCATCGACTAAAACCGGGACAGGTCCCCAAACTACCGAGCCGTACCGTCCCCCTCTTTGGTACCCTTCTGTTTAGGGTTCCCGACATACTGATCCGACCCCAGAAGGTGGAGCTAGAAACACTGCAGTCCGTTGATTGGTCGAAGGAATCGTTACTTCCTGTGTGACAGCGGTAATAAAGAACAGCACATAACTCCGCCATGTTTAAATCTCCAGTGGACTTCAGGAAGAGAACCTCTTTTGTTTGGAAAGTGGCGTCAAGAAACAGCGTTCCATGGTCGACCGCGGAGGTGCAGACTTTGCCCTGTAGTGCACAGTTGGCTGTGGAAATGGAAACAGGATCAGGCGTTACCGATCTGACCTGTACCGAACTGTACTGATCCATACCAGACCGCTTGGTGGAAACGAGCCATAAGATGGTTCTGACAGTCTGTCGACTCGGCCTCTCTGCTTCAGGCTCTTAGAGCTCACTACAGTTGGAGATATCAGGTGTCTCTTCTTCCACACTAAAGGAATAATCACCAGCTGTCTGCTAAAGTCCAACTTCAATCTTCATATCTATTTTACTCAGTTTTTACTGCATTTAGTTGCAGAAGCATTCCTGTATCCCTGGCTTTCAGACTAACCTCAAGAGCAGCTCAATCTATATTCAAAACTCTACATAGTGACGTTCAGAGAATTCAGGACATCCACTGGCTAAAGTCTGTTCTCCTTTTCATGTCCATGGTCCCAACTGTGCTCATGTTTGTGCTGAGCTGGACTCAACCTGTTGCGTCTCAGTGATGGCGTGAGCCCAGTTAGCATCGGGCCAGTCACAACAACCCAACCTCAAGTTTTCCTCACCACTCACCTCCATCACACAGAGACCCGTCGCTCTGATTAGATATACTTTAGGTTGCATTCTGCACATTAAGGTTGAATAATCACACCACAGATGGAATGATGCTTCCTTAGGAGGATCTGATGATGATGTTTGAGGGGAGGGGCAAAGCACACACTCTGCTGCCTCTGCATACAGTTGTTTTTGTGCCTGTGTGTAAATGTTTAGTTCATGTTAAGTGTGTATGAGATGGTGCTTTGGTGAAAAAATCCCCCAAACTTTACCCAGACGCATATTTGTCTGTTGAATTAAAAGGAAGAGTTTTTTTGTAGCTGTCGTTGAAAAGAGTTTTAGAACTGAGCATCTAAAACGTTCATATTTTAACCAGTCTGCCGTTACTGATGACTTTATTCTACACTTAACTCTTCCTTATTAATATATAACCATCATGTCAGTGGGTGTGTTGAAAGAGATAACTCTAAGCTCATGCATCATTTCTCCTTTGTGTGTTTCAGATGGTGCTAAAGCCCAATCAGCCAATAAGAATGGGAAGAAGTCCGAGTCTGGGTCCGGCGGCGGCAGCTTCTTCACCTGGTTCATCGTGCTCGCCCTGCTGGGTGTCTGGACGTCTGTAGCGGTGGTGTACTTCGATCTGGTCGACTATCAGGGAGTCCTCGGTGAGTATATAAAGGTTACACTGAAGCTGTGTGTATTTCATTATCTGTCTTTCCTCTTCATGCACCTTTCCTCTCAGGATGTCCGACCTGCTATTCCCTGCTTTCACATCTCATGTCCACGAACACGTGAACACGCCATCCGTCCATGACATGAGCTTCAACCAGTCAAACCATAACGTTCTTATTGTGGCAGTCCTAAGCAAACATACATGAAGCTTCTCAACCATGCATGTGTTGCAGTGATAGTTGCAATCTTTCTCCATTGCAACTATTCCAATCTTTAACATACTCATCATTTATAGTGTGCAAATCAGCCGCTAACACGCAGACAGAAGAGTCAGTGGAGTCATCGTCTGCCTTCTGTGACGATGCTTTTTCAACTTGAGCTCAGACGAACAATGTTGACTGACAGTTTGATCATTTTAATGGCTTCCTTACCCGTGCATTGTGCAACATGTGACAGTGATGGAATTGCTTAAATGCATTAAATAGAATAATGCTCCCCAAGTGTGCCGCCCAGCTGGCTCATTAGCAACTCATTGACCCTAGGGATGGTGGAGCTGATAGACGTCACACGCTTGAGGCGATCATTTATAATGGCTCTGTCACACTTTGACGATTTAGCCAGCGTTTTCCCGCCGTATGAAAACGCCTCTAAAATGCTGACATTGTTGGGCGTATACATATTCATAACTTATGCCCAACTATAGTCCACTTGTGCAAAGCGTGCAGCAGCTTAATAATGTATAAAAAAGGCTGCCGCTCCTTTAGTGACGATGCATACGTTCTGAAACGAGATGCACTTTCATTGGTGATTAAAAAAAAAAGGTGTGTGTTATTAAAAACTCTGCAGTCTCTCTTTGACACTCTCAACGGCTCATCATGTTCTTACAGAGTAGTGAAACCAGCAGGAACACAGCCTCTTTACAAGAAGGAGTTACACTTATTGACTGCAGTGCTTTCAAAAACGTCACATTTTGAACTTCATTGAATTCAACAACAGCAGCTTTACCGTTGAACACCACCAGACTCTGACATGCGGTGCATTTCACCAAGACTTCCTGTTCCCCCATTGTTGTCTTCGTTTCAACCGCGGGCTGAAGTCCCGGGTAGATTGTGCAAATCAGGCCAGTGACGTATGGAGGGAAAAAAGTGATATAAAATATTTTGAAATCTTAATAAAAAACTAAACTAGTTTGCATTCCCAGGAACTCCCTCTGTGTTTCAACAGCTGTGTAAACTCCACAAACACTGTTACGTTCAACAGGAAGTCCCAGGACCTTTGAAAAGTACTACCCACCAAGCAGGGGCTTTTCAGGGGGAGGGATTGTCTACCCCTGGACTAAATTTAGACCCTGGTTCCTCCGGTCGAAACGCACATAGTTCCGGGGTAAAGCTCCTGCGGTCAAAAAACGCCTATGCTGGCTTTAGCTTCTGTTTCAGAGGCTCTGCTGTTTGACACTGAGTGAGCGCTCCAAGGCTTCTCACACTTACACACAAATGCAGGCACACAGCTCTACGTGTGTGAACGATCGATCCATACGCTGCAGACTTACTCGCCGTACTACGGCGTATAACAGCGTGCATCATTTTTTTTTTAGACGCTGGCTAAATCATCAAGGCGTGACAGGGCCATTAGGGGGATAATCTATGAACACAGCCAGAGTCAGCCATACCTTCTCAAAGGAGTCATTGACAACACCTACAGACACATTCAGGTACATTTATGGATGAACACTTACATCAGTGAATACGTTAAAGGTACGTCTTTACAATCAGGAGCCTAACGAGGACGAATCGGAACACATAATGCTTTCATTGTTAATCAGGTGTTTGTTTATCTGACGCCTTCGTTGGTGCCCAACAAACATGCAGCTGTGAGAGTCAGGTCAGACATGAGAGTACAGAGACTCAGGGGTTTAAGCCAGGCTTTACTGTTGTCTTAGTCGGCCTTCTGATGTGGTGTTTGTCTGGCCATACAGCAAAGATAACAGCAGGGGGCGGGGGGGGGTAACAGCAGACTGATGACTGAGAGAAATGATAAATTGGATGCCTTGATGAATTAAGAGGCTAAATTATTAGTTACCTTCAGTTTCCTTTATTCTTCTCTCTGGATTTTTATCCAAAATAAATCCTCACAAAGCAACAAGGATCAGGAAATAGCCCCTGCTCAGCCCCTGTTTTAGAACAGCATCTTTCACTCTGATGATACTCATTGCCGCATCATCTCATGAACATCTCTCGGAGCCACCAACCTCTCAGTTATCACAAGGACCGACATGTACTCACCGTCTCTAATGCATTCCTCTGTTAGCAGCATGATCCCCAGCTCCCTGTCAATAATCTGCACCTGTAATAATGAATGTTAAACACACTCTCCTCTGACTGTGACTCTGATCTGCGTACAAATGATGATTCTGTTCTGTTTGTGATCTTCTAATGGTACTCTGTATGTTTTGTGTTTGCATGCAGACAAGGCTAAAGGCTTACAAATTAACCTGTCTGAGGCCTTGCAAGGTAAAAATCACAGGACACGTTGGTCTTGTATTCACAGAAATGATTCTGTTCTTGTTGTCGTCTAAGTGTCGAGTCATTTCTTCATTTGATTCCTTCATAGACTGTTAGTAGTTCAGATTGTGTTCAATGAATCGACCTTTAGTGAACCCAACCTTCACATCTTCAGACCAAACACTAATATTTTCACTAACTGCAACAGACTGTAAAAATGTATTTTAAATGGAGAGCATAGTGCTGGGCGATAATTCAATATTGATATCATTTTTCTCTATAAATATAACAAATGTTCGATATAAATAAACCTGTAATTACACCTCCCAACCACTGGAAAGGGGGGGGCTAATGAGCCTTAAACGCTAGTTGCCACCCAACATTAGACACAAGAAGAAGACTGCATTGCACAGCCAATCATGTTGGAGGGTGAGAGGTAGGCGGGGCTTAAAGACGTTCAGAGCGGAATGTAAACACAGCAAGAAAATGTAAAACCTAGCAGCTCAAAGCAGAGTGGTTAGTCTGACACTGAGTCAACTCCACATTAACTATTAACTTCACACGCTTCATTAAATATACTTTCAGGATGTGAGTAAAGGAAGAGCACAGAGACAACTCCTGCTGTGCATTTCTAAGCACTGAATGGCCGTGATGCATTCACTGCACTGTGGGAAACGACATCACTCTGCCTGTAACCCTCAGTAATCTAAAAGGGGAGAGCAAAACTCTAAACGAAACTACTAAACTGATACACAGAACGCAACTTGATATATGTTTGTTGTAATTTAAATCAAATTATGGAAATAACCTCAATCTGATAAAATAAGACTCTATAAACTAAAACTTCACAAAAAATCTCATCTTACATTAAAAACCTGCTTCCTGTTAGCACCGTCAGAAATGATGGATTCAAAGTCAAAGTCTTCTTTATTGTCAAAAACTGCAGCATGCACCAGACGTACAGAGGATTTGATATTACGTTTCTTTCTCTGACCCTAGCAACAACAACAACCGATAAACATAGAAGTAGCTAGAAAAAGATAAGCTAAACTTAAAAAGAGTAAGCTAATAAAAAGGATAAAATACAGTTTATATCAGTGACCGGGTTAAGTCTGGAAGAGGGGGCAGAAAAGGGAGACAGTTCAGCATCCTGACTGACTAGTGGATAAAACTGTCCCTCAGTCTGCTGGTTCTGGACCAAGAAGCTCATCACAAAACTAAATCCAGATACAAGCTAACAGACCGTCTTCAATTTTCACTCAGGAGCTAAAATCTGACTTTAAATTTAAATGAAATCATGATTTGATATTTATCGTGATAATTATCGATATCGGCTGATATTAAAAAGGATGTTATCGTGATAAAATATTTAATATCGCCCAGCACTAGGTGAACATATTTAATGGTTTATATCCAGGGGACTTGTCTTGGGTTGGGTTCCATTTAAATTTAGCGTTAGTGTGTCCTCTGGTCTATTCTTGAAAATCTTTGGAGAGTAAAGTTAAAGATTCATCAGGTTCACATTAACAGTGAATCTTGACAGTGAGTTGTGAAAATGTGACGAGGATTTATGTTGCTCCTAGGAACAGAAAATTGGAACCGTGCCTCATCAAATCCACATATCTCAAAAATGTAGAACCAGTTCCAAGTTGGAACAGCTTCTTTATACGAAAGCCTCGTCTAGTCCAACCTGACGTCAATCACGTCTTATGGACCCATAACTCCACACAGCTGACAGACTCAAACACTTTTAGTGAACACCTCCAAAGAGAAGCTTCAGGTCATAGTAATGAGCAGAAAAGGGCTTCAGAGGATTTCAATAGGTGCATTTCGACCCCCAGAACTACTTTCCCCTCAACTAGGTTCCTGTGCCCCAGTTGTTGTCTGCGTTTCGACCACAGGCTGGTACCAGGAACTCCCTCTGTGTTTCAACAGCTGTGTAAACTCCACAAACACCATTATGTTCAACCGAAAGTCCCAGGACCTTCTGAAAACTACCCACCAGGCAGGGGCTTTTCAGGGGGGAGATTATCTACCCCTGAACTGAATTTAGACCCTGGTACCTCTGGTCGAAACGCACATAGTTCAGGGGTAAAGTTCCTGTGGTCGAAAAACACCTAATGCTGATGAAACATCTGTGGCCCAAATGTTCCATTATCATGAAGATATTTTAAGTTTCTCTGTAACCCAACTCATCTCACCTTACCCCTTTATTTACATTCATCTGTGAACCTATTCAGTTAGTATTTAAATGTTTGTGTGTTGATTTTAAGATGTTAAGACTTCATTTGAACTAGTTAAGTAGATCAATTAGGCTGTCATAACTTCTCTGTCATACCTGCTAGGAAATGCACCCTGGCGAGTTCACTTCCTCTTAAAGAGCTTCTTCTGCCTCACCAAATTTGCATCTCATCATCTCTCTTATTATCCGGCCACTAACTCTAGAGATTAACAAGTTGACCCTTCAATGCACAGTCAAGTTAAAACCTGATCCTGCTTATTTCTTAAGATTCACATGAAAGTGAACGAGGGTGAGCTGGACTTCCTCCTTCTCTTTGACGTTGACTCACCTTTTAAACATAAACGAGTCAAACGTCTCGTCTTTGAACATTGTTGCTGTTATCTCTTCAGGTTTCAGTGACTTTGTAGAGATCAGCAGCTAAAGTCCCTTTTCCACTACACCGTTCCAGCTCTACTCGACTCGACTCTACTCAGTTTGGGTTTCTTTTCTACCAGCCTGAGTACCGTCTCACGGTGGGCGGGGATGGTTGTCACACACTATGGGGTTGGTTGTCACACACTATGGGGTTGGTTGTCACACACTATGGGGTTGGTTGTCACACACTATGGGGTTGGTTGTCACACACTATGGGGTTGGTTGTCACACACTATGGGGTTGGTTGTCACACACTATGGGGTTAGTTGTCACACACTATGGGGTTAGTTGTCACACACTATGGGGTTAGTTGTCACACACTATGGGGTTAGTTGTCACACACTATGGGGTTAGTTGAAACACACTATGGGGTTAGTTGAAACACACTATGGGGTTGGTTGTCACACACTATGGGGTTAGTTGTCACACACTATGGGGTTAGTTGTCACACACTATGGGGATGGTTGTCACACACTATGGGGTTGGTTGTCACACACTATGGGGATGGTTGTCACACACTATGGGGTTGGTTGTCACACACTATGGGGTTGGTTGTCACACACTATGGGGTTAGTTGTGACACACTATGGGGTTGGTTGTCACACACTATGGGGATGGTTGTCACACACTATGGGGTTGGTTGTCACACACTATGGGGTTGGTTGTCACACACTATGGGGTTAGTTGTGACACACTATGGGGTTGGTTGTCACACACTATGGGGTTAGTTGTCACACACTATGGGGTTAGTTGTCACACACTATGGGGTTGGTTGTCACACACTATGGGGTTGGTTGTCACACACTATGGGGTTAGTTGTCACACACTATGGGGTTGGTTGTCGCACACTATGGGGTTGGTTGTCACACACTATGGGGTTGGTTGTCACACACTATGGGGTTGGTTGTCACACACTATGGGGTTGGTTGTCACACACTATGGGGTTAGTTGTCGCACACTATGGGGTTGGTTGTCACACACTATGGGGTTGGTTGTCACACACTATGGGGTTAGTTGTCACACACTATGGGGTTGGTTGTCACACACTATGGGGTTAGTTGTCACACACTATGGGGTTAGTTGTCACACACTATGGGGTTAGTTGTCACACACTATGGGGTTAATTGTCAAACACTATCGGGTTGGTTGTCACACACTATGGGGTTAGTTGTCACACACTATGGGGTTGGTTGTCACACACTATGGGGTTGGTTGTCACACACTATGGGGTTAGTTGTCACACACTATGGGGTTAGTTGTCACACACTATGGGGTTGGTTGTCACACACTATGGGGTTAGTTGTCACACACTATGGGGTTGGTTGTTACACACTATGGGGTTGGTTGTCACACACTATGTGGTTAGTTGTCGCACACTATGGGGTTAGCTGTCACACACTATGGGGTTGGTTGTCGCACACTATGGGGTTGGTTGTCACACACTATGGGGTTGGTTGTCGCACACTATGGGGTTAGTTGTCACACACTATGGGGTTGGTTGTCACACACTATGGGGTTGGTTGTCGCACACTATGGGGTTAGTTGTCACACACTATGGGGTTGGTTGTCACACACTATGGGGTTGGTTGTCACACACTATGGGGTTGGTTGTCACACACTATGGGGTTGGTTGTCACAATGGTATTTTAATGGGAAAAATCTTTTTAAAAAGGCAAGAAGACAGAACTAGAAATGTCCATACCCCAATTTGAGAGACAGCGCCCTCTAGTGGCGAGATATAACGAGTGTGCCAACCAACCCGTGTGACAACCAACCCCGTTCTCCCCTACAGATGCCGTTTTTTTTTAAATGGTGCCAACATTCTCTGACCAATCAGTGACCAATCAGCGGCAGTCTGTCGACGTCACCTTTTTAGTATCGGCTCAGCTCGCTTGGAACCAGAGTACGAAAAGCTGGTATCTGACACGAGGTACAGCGCCCCGTGGAAACGCAACACAAACCGAGTAGAGCCGAGTCAAGTCGAGTAGAGCAGGGCCGGTGGAAAAGGGCCGTTAGAGAGGCTCTCTCCAGCTCTGGATGTTCCCCCTCTATCAGAGATGGTTGGGGGTCCAGTAGCTCCTCAGGCTGACTGTCATTAGTCCCCCAGCCTGAGACCACACTAACGGTTATACCACAGTGTCAACAGGCTGAGTGGGAGTGAAACAAGATCCTCTCTGTGGACTGATTTGATTAATGTGCGATCAGCTTGTTTATCAGGTTTTGACCAATCACAGCCGGGTAATAAGTGTTAGGAAGAAACTCATCTTGGTGCATTTCCTCAGTATCAATCCTACATGTTGAATGCTGCATGTTCCAATAATCAATGTGTCTTTGTAGCACTAAGAGAGGAGCACTCAGCTCACCTGTGTTTGTTGCTGCTGTAGGTAAACTGGTGGCATACGATACAGATGGCGATGGTGATTTTGACGTTGAAGATGCTAAAGTTCTCCTAGGCAAGTTGATTGATTTATCTCCACTTTACAGCCAATACTACAGCTAAGTGATCACCAGTGGCTTGCAGAAAGTTATTCATTAATTCGACCCCCCAGTGTTAAACCTCTGAGTGACGGTTTTCTCAAAGTCTGATTTGAACTGACTGTTTCTGCAAGCAGCTGATGTCACCCAATCATAACTGTGTCTGTGTTTTTGATAATTCTACTGAATGGGTTTCTTTTGCATGACTTACAATCGTAGAGACGAAGTGTTTCCCAAAGATTAATAACTGTAGCTACGTGTCCATTCGTCCATGCTTGGTGTCAGTTTGTCCACTGAAACTAAACTGAGAGAATGCAAACACCTTTATTTAGGAGGTTATTTTCAGTTCATCCTTTCAAATCTTCAATAGTGTTCATCTTGATTTATTCACTATCCACTCTGATCAGATCAAAGATGTGACGTTCTTTAGAGAAAACATTCTTGGAAACATAAAAAACGAGGCATCAGCAGACAGATATTTAAAGAAGTTGATCTCCAGTCCTCCCTGAGTGTGTCTGAGTAGATCACTTCTTCATTAAGTGTCACTTATCCTACATACACAGTAGGTAGGGTACAGCCATGATCTATCCGCTCTGTTGGTTCAGCGCAGCTTGAAGCGATGATTACATTTCTGTGGGTGTGTTCCTGTGAGGTTTGTCAGGTACATGAGGGCTTGAGCGAGAGCAGCCCGTCAAATATCTCATCAATACATGATTGGGATCTGTAGAATGGTCTTCATGAAACTTGCATAGACGTCTAACATGCAGCCTAAAAAGAATCATAACTTAATATATCACCGTAAGTACTCCTCAGACTAGACTAAGATCAGGACTCAGTCTGATCTCATCTTAATCCACCATGAGCAGAGCACTTTGCAGCATTTAGCAAGTTACAGTGGCAAGGACAAACTTCCTTTAACAGGCAGAAACCTCAGGCAGGACCAGACTCATGTTAGACACACATCTGCTGAGACCTACCGTGTTGGAGAGAGGGATAGAGGGAGGTGAAGAGAGAGAGAGAGATTATAGTGGGGAGACGGATAGTAGTAGTTGTAGCAGCTGGAGTCTGGCACGTCCACAGCAGCAGAGATCCAGAGGAACCTACGAGACAAGGGAGCTCAGGGACTCCAGAAAGGTCTAAGAAAAGAGAGAAGAGAGGGAGACCAGAAGAAAGAAAAAGAGGAGAATAAATGAAAGAGGGAAAGGACGGGAGAAGAAAAGGAGACATAAAGGATGGAGAAACATGGAAAGAACAAAGAGGAAAGAAAGAAAGAAAGAAAGAAAAAGGAGAAAGTAAGGAAAAAGGGGAGAAATAGAAAGAAAGAAAGGACAGCAAGTAAGGAAAAAGGAAAGAAAGAAAGGAGAGAAATTAAGGAAAGAAAGAAAGAAAGGAGAGAAATTAAGGAAAAAGGAAAGAAAGAAAGAAAGGAGAGAAAGTGAGGAAAAAGGAGAGAGAAAGAAAGGACGGCAAGTAAGGAAAAAGGAAAGAGAGAAAGAAAGACAGCAAGTAATGGAAGGAAAGAAAGAAAGGAGAGAAATTAAGGAAAAAGGAAAGAAAGAAAGGAGAGAAATTAAGGAAAAAGGAAAGAAAGAAAGGAGAGAAAGTAAGGAAGAAGGAAAGAAAGAAAGGAATGAAAGTAAGTAAGGAAAGAAAGAGAGAGAGAAACAGCAAGTAAAGGAAGGAAAGAAAGAGAAAGAAAGAAGGACGGCAAGAAAGGAAAAAGGAAAGAAAGAAAGGAGAGAAATTAAGGAAGAAGGAAAGAAAGAAAGAAGGGAGAGAAAGTAAGGAAAAAGGAGAGAAATAGAAAGAAAGGACGGCAAGTAAAGGAAAGAAAGAAAGAAAGGCAGCAAGTAATGGAAGGAAAGAAAGGAGTGAAAGTAAGTAAGGAAAGAAAGAGAAAGACAGCAAGTAAAGGAAAGAAAGAAAGAAAGGACAGCAAGTAAGGAAAAAGGAAAGAAGGAGAGAAAGAAAGAAAGGATGACAAGTAAGGTAAAGGGAAACACAGAAAGAAAGAGGGAGTGAAAGAAAGTATGAATAACAGACCCAAAAAAGGAATTAAGGCAGAGATCCAGAGGAACCTATGAGACAAGGGAGCTCAGGGACTCCAGAAAGGTCTATGGTTAGTAACTTTAATGGGACAGGAAGAGTTAAAGTGAGAGACAGAGAGAGAGAGGAGAGAGAGGGAAAGACAGGATCCCAGTGCGTCAGTTCTCCCAGCAGTCTGAGCAGGGGCTTTTTAGGGGGGGAGATTATCTACCCCTGAACTGAATTTAGACCCTGGGTCCACCGGTCGAAACGCACATAGTTCCAGGGTAAAGTTCCTCCAGTCGAAAAGCGCCTCCTAAAGACCGGAGAACCTTCTACATGTAGTGTTCTTACTGATGTTAAAGCAGCTCTGTATATATTTGGGAACAGGCCAATCAAAGCTCATGAACCGTAAAGACTTAAACCCACGCTGAGCAGGAAGTGATGAGCCGGCAGCAGCAGCAGCAGCTTCTGATGTGGATGATGTTTGAATGTGAATCTGTGTCATTCAGTGTTTTAATAATCAGATGTGTTCACGCCGACTCTAAGTCAAAGCTTTATGAGGAGCCCGTTATGTCTGCAGAGCTCTCCTCACGTCACACAGTTCCTCTTTTAGTGCGCCGTCCCTCTCTTCTCCCGCCGTCGTCTTTAGAGGAGAACAAAGCGTTTAAAAACACACCTCCAGCGTTCCTCTGTTTTCTGTGTCTTAACTTTGTCTCTCATTCTAAGGCTGTCTCCATATGATAAGCAGTACGAGCTCGGCTTCATGATGTAAAGATGTTTTGTATTTCCCATAAGTTAAGTGGAGGTAGCAGCGTGCACGTCTCCTGGTTATCATGTGTAGACAGCCTGCCTCTGGTTGCTGTATATAAAGCTTGAGTAGTTCCCTAGCTGCCTAACCTACGCTTAAAAACTTCTCTTACCTTCTCCTCTTATTTCTTTCCCTTCTGCTCTCAACCCTCTCATTCTTTCATCCCATCTTTACGTTACACTTTTAATCCTTCCCCGCCTTCTTTTGGATTTTTGCACCCCCCTCATTGTTCCACCTCCCTCTCTTCCTCGAGTTATGCTTTCAAACCTCCCCCCCCCTCCATCAACTCCATCCCTCCTCCTCCTCCCTCCTCTTGTTTGCGTAGGCCTGACCAGTAAGGGCGGTGGTCAGGGAGAATCCCAGGTTCTGGATTGGTTAGAAGAAGTGGAGGAGAGTGGGACTGATTGGTTGAACGGTTTCTTCACTTTCCTATACGGTCTGATTAACCCCTTGGAGCCCTCGGAGGAGGAGGAGCGCGGTAACTCAGGAGGAGGAGGAGTCCTGGAGGCGCAGGAAGAGGACGAGGAGGACGAAGATGAGGACAGGGTCAGAAGAAAAGGAGCCGCAGAGAATGGGAATCAGGGTCAGAAGATAGTCATAGTCGGCCTCCAGAACCAGTAGCCTCAGGGTAACGGTGCATGACACATTTCCTTTTTAAAAGCTTCAAACATTCAGAGCTGAAGCGTTGGGAAACAGAGGTCACTGTTTCATGGGCGGGTTTCGAACCCAGCCAGGAGCTTTAGATGAGACTTTAACAAACAAGCTGCAGAACTGAACCAACAGAACAATGACAGGGATGAAGTCTGGCTTTAATCCTGTACTCGTTTGGACATATGGACCTGGACCTCAGGAACACTTTTATACCTTTTTTTTTTATACCTTTTATTTTTGGACCAACTGTTCGCTGACGGACATGAAGAGGATTTACCTCGCCGAGCTGCTCTTCAATCATTCTGTCTTTTCCTCATTCTGCATGCCATCAAACACACATAGATATTCAGTGATGACCATCGGACTACAAGCATGACTTTGTACCTTTTTTTTTAAATCCTTTTATCAAACCCAGGTTTTGTCTTGGGCTGTATTTCTACCTGCTTTTCATGCAAACATGTAGATAAGGAGAATATATTGTAAACTGCACCCAAAGTGTTCCAACATGACTGAACGTGTGTTTCCAGAAGCTTGAGCCTGCATCAGGTGTCTGTAAATACTAGAACAGAGTAATGAAAACTGATCGGCATCACAGTAGAGAAGTATTTTACATTAAATCACATCATCATTATAATAATAATAATAAAGAAATCTTCCTAGCTCGTTGAAACGTGTCCTCCTCCTCCTCCTCAGTTTCTCTTTGACACAAAGCAGAGACGGCAGAAAGACACTATCAATGTTGTAGGAGACTTCCCCAACAGTCTAACTTTCACAGATCGCTCTCTGAGAGGTTAGATGTATCAGCGGTGTGTTCATGGACAAGGTTAAGATTACATGAACCGCCAAGGCTGCACTGATGGATGCACAGTGACTCTAAAAGGAAGGGATGCGCTTCAAGTCGGCTTGTTCACCAGTTTTCTAAAAGAAATCCTCCAACTAAACCCCCCTGTGGTTTCAAACATTGCATCCCTTTAGCTTCATTTTCCTCATATTTGAAGAAGCTGTTTGCATATCACTGCTCTGAATTTCAGCTTGTATTTTATGGGTGGGGGGGAAGATGTTTCATAACAGCTTCCTTCACTGGAACAAAGGTGATGAGCTGCTGCCTTGTTTGTCCAGTTTGATTTAGAGAGCTGAGATTTAACTTCCTACCTGCAGTGTTAACGGCCAAATTCCACCAGATCCGCGTCCGGTCCCTCTGTGATCCGTCACAGCACCAGATCTGATGCAACTGCTCATCGTACCTAAAGTCTCTAAAAGTAGTATGGGAGGTAGAACCTTCAGTTATCAGGCTCCTCTCCTTTTGGAATCATCTACCAGTCAGGGTCTGGGAGGCAGACACCCTCTCTACTTTTAAGAGTAGGCTTCAAACTTTCCTTTTTGATAAAGCTTATAGTTAGAGCTGGATCAGGCTTGGACCAGGTCTTAGTTAATCTGCAATATGCCTAGTCTGATATAAGCTTACGGCCAAATTCCACCAGATCTGTGTCCAGTCCGTCTCAGATCTGTCACAGCACCAGATCTGATGCACCTGCTCATCGTACCTAAAGTCTCTAAAAGTAGTATGGGAGGTAGAACCTTCAGTTATCAGGCTCCTCTCCTTTTGGAATCATCTACCAGTCAGGGTCTGGGAGGCAGACACCCTCTCTACTTTTAAGAGTAGGCTTCAAACTTTCCTTTTTGATAAAGCTTATAGTTAGAGCTGGATCAGGCTTGGACCAGGTCTTAATTAATCTGCAATAGGCCTAGTCTGCTATAAGCTTACGGCCAAATTCCACCAGATCTGTGTCCGGTCCGTCTCTCTGATCTGCCACGGCACCAGATCTGATAGGTTTCTGTTCTAGTCAATGTGTTAACTTCCACTGGATCCGCGCCGTTGCGTTCCAGCTGCGTATCTGATCCGGCAGATCGGAGTCCTCCGGATCAGAGATGCAAGACTTCTATTTTTGCCGGATGCCGGAGCGCGACGCATCAATCTCAACAGAGCAGATGGAGAGGGACAGGAAGTCAGGCACCAAAACAAAAGTTAGTTTTCAGAATAAAACACTGGAGTCAACAGGTCAGAGGTTTTCAGTGGACCAGAAAGACAACACGGATGAGGAGAGGAGGAGGAGGAGAATCGTTGATTCAGTGATTACCGCGGGGAAACCTCGGTCACATGACTCCAGCTGTCCGGCGGTCCTGCTCCGTGCTGCATTCCAAAAACGCATCCGGTGGGTGTTGAGGGACGAGAGAGCACGGTGCCGGACTGCAGCGGATCTGGTGGACGTCTCGTGTTAGTGTCAGATCGCCTCAGTGTCAGGGAAAGCCTGGATGTTAAACCTTTACTACATTTTCGTGTTCTCAGTGCTTGTCTTGGTTTTATAGTCGATGCCTCTGTCGTCATCTTGTATCTCGATCCTGTCCGTTTATGCAGCCTTACATTGTAAATGAAGAGAAGTTGAAGTTGTGGATTGAGGATAGGGTTTAATAGTTTAAGGATAACTGTTTTGGTCTTGAACGTGCTTCTCAACGTGTGCAGACTGTTTAAGAATATGGTTCCAACTAGCTTGTCGAAATCTGATCACATTGCAAGCACACTCAGGATTATCAGGTCTGACAACGAAGCCTAGATGTCAACACACACGTAATGCATGAAGGGACTGATTGCATCTTAATATAAGGTGACAGAGGAATCTCAAAGCCATAACATTTCTATCACCTGTGCCCACACTCGGCCCTGTTCATGATTTTAATGCTCCTTTTGAAATCAACCTTCATTTTTTTACTGACTGTGTTTCCTGAAAGCATTAAACGGGTATATCAGGAGCCTCCAGCGTTCTTTAAATGCTGTGTTAGGTTTCTGACTGAGCAGCTTTGTTCGTCTTCCTCTGGAGCTTAGACAGAAGTGCCAAATAAAAGTGTGCTGCGTGCGTTCAGCCGCTGTGAGAGGTGATTCAGACCAGAGGAACGTTGAATCGTTATGCCCCAGTCTTCTTAATTGTTACTACAAGTTTACAAGACTGAGATCATCAACAGGACTATAGTGGAGGGTGTGTGTGTGTGTGTGTGTGTGTGTGTATGTGTGTGTCTTTGTTAACTGGCTTGTAACGCAGCTATGAGCTGTTTGAAATGCATGGATGACACCTGATTTAAAAACAGGCTCTTCCTGCTCCGCCGTGGAGAGATTCCAGCTCAGAGTATTAGAAGAATGAGTCCACGTGATGGAGCACAAAGAAGAAGGGGAAGGGATGAGCTGGAATGTTTTCTTTATACCTCTTTTGAGCTTTTATTTTCACCCATCCTGTTTCACCCGTGCAGTGAGCATCAAGTCTTTCCTGTAGGATTAAAGGTGTACTCATTCAATCCACATGTAGAGCCGTGAGCTTGCAGCACATTCCCTCTGGCAGATGAAGACAGAAAGCACAATGCATTGCAAGAAGTACTCATTCAGAAAACATAGGACACTGCCCCCTACTTGGGCTTTACCTTTTTGGAAAATGCTGACATGCAATATTTCTACTTTGTGTATTTGGTTATGAAAAATACAGAATTTTATATCATGTCATGCAGCATCAGTTATTAAAGCTAGGGTTGGTAGTCTCTGAAAACTAGCATGAATTTGAATGTAGCATCTCCTCAGGACTCCGTTTAACCCCTCCCCTCCCCGCTGTAACCACATGATGGTGACTGATTCAAAACCGGTCCTCACCAAAACATTCTCATAGTGAAAGTTAAAAACACAAACAAACATGGCTGCTGTTAGCACTCACAACTGTGATGCTAACATTATCCAGTTGTCCTGGTGACACGATATCAGGAGAAAAGTTATAACACATATATAACACTGTAACAGCTCTACTGTTTGTTAAACCTGTTCAGTGTAGATGTTCTTAATTCCTACAGTGTTGACAGTCAGTGAAGGCATCAGGAGAGGTGTAGAGTGTGTGAGCGGGAGAGAGGAGAGACAAGAGGAGAAGTTCTTCATTCATTCAAACATTGATTGTTGCTTTGTTGGTTGGCGTGATCACGGCCGACAGTGACCGGTTATTCTTATTCCAAAATGTCATTAATTCTTCTGCTTGTCAGAGCCTCCATGGTGAGAGCTTTTTAGACTCTGATCCGGACTACAGTCCTGAGCAAAGCCCCTCATCGGGTCAGAGGGGACAGGCCCGAGGTGGAGCGAGAGGGGCAGTCAGTAGAGTCTAGGGATGGGTACCTTTCACATTCAAACCGATACGGTACCGATACCCGGTACCTGGGAATCGGTACCGGTACTCAACGGTACCAATTTTCGGTACTTTTGTGTTTTTATGTAGTAATAAATATTAATTTAAAAAAAAATCTCAGAAACAGGATTATATAGGTGATTAGATATATTAGCTGACACGTGCTTGTGGCGTCTAATTGCTCTATCGGGAGTTTATCAATGAACACACGTGAACGCCTGCAGACGGAAAACTTACTTGTTGGGCATTCACGCACACAGGAACGGTTAAAAACAGGGCAGGTAGTCGGAGCGAGAGGGTCAGTCTCAACCATAGACTGTAGAAAATAAACTTAATCCTCATGAAGTTCTGACTCGCGGTTAGTGCGTGCGCCCGTCAGCTGCAGGCTCCGTTTGGCGTGCTCCCGTGCAGATGCAGAAAGCAGAGAGCAGAGACGTCCACCCGGTCAGTCTGACTTTATTACAGGGTGAAAGTATGGAAAATCACCTACTCCTCCACTCCCTCACAGTCACAGGGATGCGTTCAGGTACCGAAACATGGAACCGTTTAATTTTACGTGAGTCTGTACTCGGTAGTACCGGCGGAATTCGGTCGGTACCTTTTTAAAAGTACCGAATTCGGTACCCATCCCTAGTAGAGTCAGGGGAAGCAGAGGCAGGGGACGGGGAAATGTATGCTCTGCAGGAGGCGGGCAGAACGGCAGGATGGGATTTCATTGGTTTAAAATTTTGGACCCCAAAAACGGTGATTGGTTGGTGTTTTCCCAGGTTTACTCCGGCTGTAGATAGCAGCTTTTTTTCACTCTTTTTTAGGAACACATTATGTATTGATTACCATCAGAACATAAAGATCATTTTAACCAGTATAACAAAAAGTGGATCTAAATCTGAACACCAACCCCAGCTTTAACATCAGATCAGATATTCCTTTTATTCGTCCCATGTTTATTTCCTTTGTGACAGCCTGTGTTGTTACTGTGTCAACACACTTTTTAGAGATAGCTCGTTGTCAGTTCACCGCTGACTGGAGGTCTGGATGTCATCACTGCGGTGTTTCTACTCGACACATCAGACTGATTTACACCTCCTCTCTGCAGAACTCTCCGCTCTCACTCTTAAAGAAAGAGACGTAACATCTACAGTCAGAGATCAAGCTGGCTTACTGCAGCTTCCAGCTAAGATTCTCCCTGCACCACATCTTCAGCTGTGTAATGATAGCTTGTGAGTCGTGGGTGCAGTGTAGAAAGCTAGAGAGCGGTGTTGTAACATCTGTCTTCTTTGTTTGAAACATCAGATGAGAAACCCCGAGATTCAGCCGGGCCGGGACTTAAGAGAGGTATCAGCGTGCAGACCGTGCATGACGCTGTGCTGTGTGTTAGTGAGGACTGGACTAACTCTTACAGTCGCTCTCTCTCTAACTGAGATTCATTATGTTTCTCTTTTTAAATAATGACTGACATCATTCTGTGGATACGTCGTGGGCTTGTTTTAACAGTCTGATCTGACTCGATGGTCTTTGGCCTTGTGTTGTGTGCGTGTGTTTGAGACATAAAGTGTGACAGAGTGACGTCAGGGATCTTTAGACAGACGCAGGTCGTGTTGTTTGAAACTAAGTGGTAAAGATGAGCTCAGTCTACTCACTGCTTGGACGTTATTGTGAGAGTGGCGTGATTAAAGTGTGGCTCGGTGCTCTGGATGACATTAGATGATAAAATATGAAATTAAATTTTATAATATCTAATTCATAATATGACTTCTATTGTAAAATATCCAATTCAAGATATGATATTACATTTTATAATATTCTGAATTGGTTTTTTTTGCAATGTAATGGCATATTTTGAATTAGATATCACTTAAATTGTAAAACATCTCATTTAAAATGTCATTAAATTGTTAAATTTCCAATTTAAAATACAATATTAAATTTTAAAGTATCCAATTTAAAATATGACATTAAATTGTAAAATATCAAAATTAAAATATATGACATTAAACCGTCAAATATCCAATTTAAAATATTTCATTAAATAGTAAAATATCCAATTTAATATGACGTTAAATTGAAAAATATCGAATTTAAAATGTCATTAAATTGTAAGATATTTAATTTAAAATATATCATTAAATTTGAAAAAAACTGATTTAAAATATATCATTAAATTGTAAAATATCTCATTTAAAATATGACTTTAAATTGTAAAATATGCAATTTAAAATGAATTTAAATCATAAAATATCCAATTAAAAAGTATGACATTAAATTGTAAAATATCCCATTTAAAATGTCATTAAATTATAAAATATTTAATTTAAAATATATCATTAAATTTGAAAAAACTGATTTTAAAATATGGCATTCAATTGTAAAATATCTAATTCAAAATATGCCATTACATTGTCAAATATCTAATTTAAAATTTCACATTAAATTGTAAAATATCTCATTTAAAATATGACTTTAAATTGTAAAATATCCTATTTAAAATGAAATTGAATCATAAAATATCAAACTTAAATATGACATTAAATTGTAAAATAGCCAATTTAAAATATGACATTAAATTGAAAAATATCTCATTTAAAATGTCATTAAATTATAAAATATTTAATTTAAAATATATCATTAAATTTGAAAAAAAAAAAACAGATTTTAAAATATGGCATTCAATTGTCAAATATCTAATTCAAAATATCACATTAAATTGTAAAATAGCCAATTTAAAATCTTTCATTACATAGTAAAATATCCAAAATTAAATTTTAAAATATCTAATTCAAAATATGTCATTACATTTTAAATTACCTCCATTTTAAATATGTCATTAAATAGTAAAATATCTAATGAATGCAGGTCGTGTTGTTTGAAACTAAGTAGAGAAGATGAGCTCAGTCTACTCACAGCCTGGATGTTATCATGAGAGTGGCGTGATGTAAGTGTGGCTCAGTATGCTCTGGATGTCTTCACTCACACGCCTGACTGATGTGTGGTAACATCTGATAACAGAGTGGATTTCGCACGTTCCCTAAAAGTCACTAAGTGGTGAAAGCATCAAACAATGTCGCTGCTTACTCATCCCAGAACCCTCCTCGACCAAAGACGTGGGCTGGAAGCTGCGCGAGGCTTTAAAGCAGCAGCTGGCCGTCATCCATGAGCGCGTGGAGGCCAGGAAGCTCGCCAAGTTGGCGCTGTTCGAGGTCAGGGAGCTGCTGAAGAAAGAGGAGGAAGAGAAGGAGCTGGAGCTGGGGAGGAAGGAAATGACATCCAGGGTGAAGGAAAGAGTGGCTGCCAGGCTGAAGGAGGAAGAGGAGCAGATAGAAAAAGTAGAAATGGAGAAGGCTCTGGAAAAACTGAGGAAGGAGAAAACAAAACAGGTGGACAAGGAGGGGGAGAAGCAGATGAAGAGTGTAGGCGAGGAGAAGGTGGAGAAGGAGGGGGAGGGAAAGAAGGTGAAGCAGGAAGACGAAGGGAGAGGGACAGAGTCTGCCAAGGAGAAGAAGAAGAGAGGGAGGGCTGATAAATCTGAACGAGGAGGCATCAAGAAGAAGAAGTGAGGGAGGCGTAGGGGAGTTAAAGGAAGGGCGTGTTGTCCGGCTTCAACTTGAGGGCGTCAAACAACGATATCTTATCAGGCAGGTGATCAATATCAGAGTTTATCACACATCAGACTCTTAATCTAATATTTTATCACACATCAGACTCTTAATCTAATAATTTATCACACATCAGACTCTTAATCTAATATCTTACTTCAGGTTTCTGACCATTTCTCCATGTGATGCATCAAATGAATCGTCAGCTCAGTCTCTAAAGGGTTAAAACGACGCCCATATTTGGTCTTTGATTATATAGTGCAGCTTCTATCAATATCAATCAATCAGACTTTATTTATAAAGCACTTTTCATACAATGACATTGTAACACAAAGTGCTGTAAATAAAAACAACTTAAAATAGAATAAATTTTAAACACAATCCTAAGGTTAAGAACACAATATATGCAACAATAATAATAATAAAATAATACAAATAAAATAAAAAAATACAAATAAAAAAGAAGTTGAGAAAACGCTCTCATGATATCTTAATGAGGAAACACTGGAGGGTAAAATAAGATGTTAAAACTCAACACAGGAAGTTAAACTCACCAAAATAAAATACATTTCTAAGATAATAAAACACTAAAATATTGAACCATTAAATGAAAATAATACTTAAAAAAAAAAAAAAAGTACATAGATAAATAAAGTAGAATAAAAGTGAATACATTTGAAATAGATAATTCATAAATAAATAAAAATATTAAGAATAAAAATAAATCTCAACACAGGAAATTAAAATCACCAAAATAAAATACATTTCTAAAATAATAAAACACTAAAATATTAAACAATTAAATGAAAATAAGATACTATACTTAAAAACAAAATGAGTACATAAATAAATAAAGTAGAATAAAAGTGAATACATTTTAAATAAATAAAACTATTAAGAATAAAAATAAAACTCAGTTAAAAGTGAGACTAAAAAGGTCGGACTTAAGTTTGCTTTTTAAATATATTTAAGCTCTGTGCAGCCCTCAGATCTTCAGGTTGGGTGTTCCACATGTGTGGGCCTTGATAATTCAAAGCTGCCTCACCGTGAGTCTTAGTTCTTACTTTTGGTACCATTAAAAGTCCACTACCTGAAGACCTGTGGGCTCTCACTGGCTCATATGATAAAATAGAAGGAGCAAGACCATTAAGAGATTTAAAAACCAATAAAATAATCTTAAAATCTATTCTAAAAGATACTGGAAGCCAATGCAGAGACTTTAAAATTGGTGTGATCATGTGAGCTCTCTTTCTGGTACAATACAATCATTGATCAGTAAATGCATCGCTTCATTACCTTTAAATGAAATCTCTGTGTGTGAGCGACAGAAGGGCGAGCTTAATGAAGTATTTGAAGACGTGAAATCATCTCTCTCTCTCTTTTTAGTTTAGGAATATCTGTGTCATCATAAATACAACTTTGTGATCTGTCAATAAAGTTCATGGATCTGTGTTAGTGTGTCGTCTCTGGCATGCGGACGTGGGTTCAGGTGTGTGTGTGTGTGAGTGTGTGAGGTTAACAGAAAGTAGACCACGTCACGAGTCTTCTTCTTCTTCAGACCATCCTCGGTTTCATCTCTTGTGTTTAGGATTTTACTAGGATGACTGAAATCAACTTTTTTGTACATTTTATGTGACAAATCAACAAAATGTGATTTGTTGTTTCTAAATTATGGATCCTAAATGACTCTCTGGGAAACTTGTAAGTCAGCAAAAGAACCCATGCCTCTGTTTAGATGTCATGATGTTTTAATTTGTGCAGGAGGTCAAACTCTCTTCCCTTCTGATGTACACTCTTTGTATATCAAATAAAGCTCACATCTTGTTTGATTTATCCTAAACTCTGTCACAAACTTGGGTGTGTACACGCATCCTGCAAAACACACGTTCCTTTGCCAACACCTTGTGCATCGTCTCATGTAGGACTGAAAGAGAAAGCTGTCGTGGTCACTTCCCGATCTCAAGAAGCCGCCGCCCCCGTGGAGATTCCTGCACCTGAGCTGACACCGGAAGGTACCACTAACGTTTGTTACACACATTACCTCACACGCTTTCTTCACAGTGTCACTGCACCACAGGAGCACATGGGAACATAAAGTCACTCTGATGAGATGAAGCAAAACTAGAAATTGCACAAGTTCAGGAGACGTATTCAGCTCTCACTTAAAGCAGCTTTAAAGACTGAAAGATTCAGAATCTGTGTTACTGAAAGTGTTCAGGTGATCAAACCGTGAGCGTCTTAATCTAACTCTCTCCTGTGATGGATAAAAAAGAAACATTAAGAAGATTTTTCACCGCCCGTTTGTTCTCCTGCATCACCCTCTTCCCCGTCAGACATCGCTGAGCCTGAACCAGAGCTTGTGGAAGAAGTGATTGAAGCTGCTGCAGCAGATGACACTGCTTCATCTCCACCAGGTGTGTATGCATGTAACTGCTTTCATTCGACAGGACAGTGTGACAACTGTGTGCGCTTCATTGATACAGGCAGATGGTAAATGTGTCTGAGTGACTTTGATTCATTGTTGAAGCAGAAACCAGAGAGAATAAGAGAGTGTGAATGATTTAGGCAAGTTTATTTAGAAAGCATCATTCATACAAAGAGCAATTCAAAGTGCTTTACAGAGTTAAAAACAAAATCAACAACCAACAAAAACCAAATCTTCCCAAGATTAAGACTCCCACATTGAATCTGTAGTGTTGAGTTGCAGCCTGAAGCTGGCTCAGACCTCTTGACACCCCGCAGGGTGCCAGACAGCCAAACATCCAATTTAAATTCTGACATTGAATTGAAAAGTATCTCATTTAGAATTTTGCATTAGATTGTGAAATATTAAATTTAAAATGTGGCAGTAAGTGATGAAATATCTTCTTTAAAATATGACACTAAATTGTAAAAATATCTCATTTAAAATTTGGCATTAAATTGTAAAATATTTCATTTAGAAATATGACATTAAATTGTGAAATATTAAATTTAAGATATGACATTCAATTGTAAAATATCTTATTTTAAAAATAACATTTAATTGAAAAATATCCAATTAAAAAATATGACTTTAAATTGTAAAAATAAAAAATGTGGCATTACATTTTAAAATATCTAATTTAAAATATGACATTAAATTGTAAAATATTTAATTTAAAATATGAAATTAGATTGTGAAATATGTAACTTAAAAAAATACATTTAATTGTAAAATATCTAATTTGAAATATGACATAAAACTTTAAAATATCTTATTTTAAAAATAACATTAAATTGAAAAAAATCCAATTTTAAAAAATGACATTACATTTTAAAATATCTAAGTTAAAATATGACATTGAATTTCAAAAATATCTAATTTAAAATATGACAATTAATTGTAAAATATTTAATTTAAAATATGAGATTAGATTGTGAAATATCTAATTTGAAATATGACAAAACTTTAAAATATCTCATTTTAAAAATGACATTAAATTGTAAAATATCTTGATTAAAATATGACAAATAAACAGACATTAGCATTAAAGCATAAAATATTTATATTTTTGAAATGTAAGATCAAGAAAGAACATGAAATTAAATTAAATTAGAACTCAGTTTGTTAAAAGAAATCCTTGAGTTTATGAAAAATGGCAAAACTTTGTAAGTAAAGAAATAAAAACTTGGGTTTAAAATGTTGTTTGCTTCCATGAGAGAGTAGAGTAAGCAGCATAAAAGTGGATTGTTTTTAGTCTGGATCTAAAAGTGGTCAGAGTCTAATATTATCTTATTATTCCAGGTCAGTGTTGCATCATTTAGAGATGCAGAAATGCAGGATACAGTCCGCTGTGGGGCTGTTTTTCCTGAGTTGTAAATATCTATTTTAAGTGTTTCCGGCCAATCATGAGACATATTTCTTGAACAACTGAACCCAATTTAATAACATATTTTTAATTTGCACAAAGAAGAGAAACCAGACAGAGCTCTGTTCTACATTAGCATCTTACAGTGTTTATATAAAATCAGCAGATCCACTTCACAGTCTGATCTCTCTGATATTTCCCCCCTGGTCTCTCCTTACTCCACATGAATCTTGAAACATGCTCGTCTGTTCTCCCGTACTGTGTCAGAGGAATGTCAACGAGCCGTAACGGGAACACGTGGAGTTCTGTGGTTAAACGTTTGAATGGATTTGATTCTGCTGCCAAAGTGACACAGAGCAGGTCCAACGAGGTCGTCAGTTCTGTGTTTATGCAGTGGTTAATATCTCATAACGGAGATGTTCTTAAAGTGAGCTCAGTCAAAGATAACTCACATGGGATTAAATCAAAGTAAATTTTCAAAATCTGGGTTTTATGTTACATTAAGGACGTTTACATTATTTCCACCAGAGGCAGATCTGATCCTCATCTAACAGCAAACTGTGAACTCAAAGACATTAAAGTTCTGGTAAACACAGACCCACCTAAACATGGTATTCTGCAGAAGTCATATATTCACCAGTCACAGTAGAACGTTAGTATTTCAGTGTTCCACCTTCATGTTCTAGTGCATTCACATCAGACCACTAACCGTTCAATCCAACAAGCTGCCTGGAGTCTTAGTTCTGGATGCTTCATGTGTTGTTGTTTGTGTGAAACAGCAGACAGGACTGGGCTCAGTACGAGGAGCAAAATCAGAACTTGTCCTGCAGGATGGACTCTGTGATTCATGGAGAGTCTGTAAAACTCCAACATGTTTCTCTTTCTAGAGCCTGAACCTGAAGAGGTGATTCCTGAGGCTGAACCAGAACCAGAACCTGAGGCTGAACCAGAGCCCGAGGAGACTCCTGAGGTTTGTACACATTTAAAAAACTTTTGTTTGTCTTTTTTTAACCTCAGGAAGTTAAACTTTCAAATCAAATGTTCATCAAACATAATCCTGACACACTTCACATGTAGTAACACTGAAGGGATGATTTCTGTTTCAGGTGATTGAGGAGGATCCAGAGGTGCTGGAGGAAGAAGCTCCAGCTGTGGAGGAGGAGGAGGAGGAGGCAGCAAGCGAGGAAGCCACAGAGGAGGTAAGGGAATCAACAAGGCCTCTAACTCAGTCCAGTTAAAAAGATGAGTAGAACTTCAGCTTCATCAGACACGGATATCAAAAGGAAGTGTGAACTGGGTTTTAGAATAAGATTTAGAATAGTTATGAAAGTGACTACATTTATTTATTTATTATTTATGGTTTATATTACAAACTGAGAACAGCCGTCCCATGCAGGTATCAGAGAGTTTGTAGCAAATGCTAATTTGCAGCAGCCGTTCCTAGAGGGACTTTAAAACAAAAGTGAAGCAATACATTTCAAATTAATAAAATATTAATAGTAAAAATAAACTTAATTTATGTAGAACTTTTTAAAACAGGGTTGCAAAGTGCTGTACACATGAAAAATGAAGGGAAAATTCAACTAATAAAGAGAAATGTGAGGAATACAATGATTAAAATATAAAAATTAATAAATACAAAATAATGTTAAAAAAATAATAAATTAAAGTACAATTTCAAAATAGAAAAAAATGAAAATATTAAATAATATAAATATAATAAATTAATTAAATTAAACTAAAACAGCAGGGAATTGAGTAACATAAAAGCCAAATTTAAAGAAGGTTAAAAAGCTAAAACCAACAACAATTTCAATAAAAAGAAATAAAACAAAGTCAGAAGAATACAAAAAAAACTAGAGATTAGAGATTAAATATAAAATCCTGCCTAAAAGCAGAATAAAAGCAGTGTATGAAGGATACCTGATGTGCTTTTACAGGAGATAATTACAGCAAGATACATTTAACCCCATTTGGCTGTGAAGAATCATACAGAGCATCAGACATGAGTGCAGGTTTGTTGCTGAATTATTAAGGATCTAGTCTCTCTTAAACGAGGTGAAGTTTGAAATGAGTGATCAGGTCGAGAGTTTTAGGATTTTATCCCTTCACAGAGAAAAAACATTCTGCAGAATGAAACTTTAGTCACCACTTAAAGGTGACATATCACGCTTTTTTCATCAATATATATCAGTCTAAGAGGTCCCCAAAACATGTCTTTAAAGTTTATGCTCAAAAAAACACTTTGAAATCAGATTTTGGTCTGCCTGAAAACCCCTCTTCTTCAGTCCTCCTCAGAACAGTCTGTTTTCTCTCTGACCACGCCCCCTCAGGAAGTGGATGTGGCCTCGGCTCTCCGGCACGTTGATCTAATGTTTACATGTTGGCTGAATATACACGGCTGCTCACAGACCCGCGTTACTTCAACCCTCTGAATCTGATCCAGAATCTGATCCTGACGGAGAGGTGCCTGCAGCAGGACCTTTCTGAACCATTGGTCACAGATTTAGTGTTTCTTGTTGTTTTATTTGTCAGCATGTAGACGTGTGTCTTGGTACACAGCTACAGCTATGTAGCTATGCTAACTAGCGCTAGACAACTAGCATGCCTCCCTCCTAAGCTCCTTGTTAGCACACATGTGTGCAGGGAATGAAAAACGGAGGAGGGGTTGAGTTGTATTTTATACAGTCTATGGGCTGAACAAGCTCCGAGCTCTGACTCCGTGACAGACCGGATATTGTTGTTACGTAACAAAAACACGGAAGTCTGAAACGGCTCGTTTCACACACATTTACAGAAAGGTGGAGAAATCAGAACAGGGGCAGAATGGATTCTTTTCATTCTGGGGGGGTTTGTAGACAGGGACACATATTTCAGGTAGAGAACCATTAAAAAGTCCATTTTGCATGATATGTCACCTTTTAAAGCTGCTCTGTTGGATCTGTGTCTGCAGAAATACCTCCACACCATCAGCTAAAAGAACAAGTTTATCAGTGGAGTTACTTTCATGCATGTTACAGATCATCAGTCCACATTTAGATGAGGCATTCTTGGTTTAAGGTTGTATGGTTGTAGTAAGAGAGAGCCAGGAGAGGAGATGATAATGAGGTGAAGATAACAAGACCACTGATAACAGATGAAGCAGCAGTTGTGGTTGGAGTCATGGATCAGATTTATCTGAAGAAGGACAGAAAGAGAAGTGAAGAGACACAAAACACCTTATTATGAATGAGACCGTGTCATGTTTGTAAATTAGCATTAGCTATGATGGAATATAAATGTAGGAGCTCCACAGAGGAGGGGAAAACAATCTCTGGATGAAGTGTTTGCAGTGTCGAGAGGTGTTGGAGTATCGTTGAAGCAGCCTGAAAATAAAGAATCGCTTCAATCAGATCTAAAAGATACTAATGTATGAAACCCTGATCAAGAGGTTAAAGTCAACAATGCAGGAGTTTAAGAACATCTGATCATGCTCTCCATGACGGGATGTGACAGTCGATGGTTTTCAAAGCAAGACGTCTAACAAGACTGATCAGGGAGAATCTAGTCTGTTCCTCTTCAATGATAGGAACTCAAAACCATCTGCTTCACTGTGAGGATCTGTAAAAAAACATCAGAGAATTTATTCTAAAAACAAGCAGGAATAAAAACCAAACAGCACACCAGTCACACATTCACACGAGCAGAAACACACTGGAACACGGCCGACACATCATCAAAGTTTGAAATGAGTGCGAGTCTGTCAAAAAGAAAAGTATTAAATGAATAACTGATGGAAATGTGGTTTGATTCAGGCTGCTCCAGTTGAAGAGGAGGCAGCAGCTGAAGCTCCAGAAGAGGTGGAGGAGGAGGAGGAAGCAGCAGCAGAGCAGGCTGTGGAGGAGGAGGAGGAAGCTGCTGAGGAGGCAGTGGAGGAGATCCAGGAGGCCGTCGAGGAGGCTGTCGAGGAGGCCATCGAGGAGGTCGCCGAGGAGTTGTTTGCAGAAGAGAGCGCTCCTGTCGAAGAAGCCATCGAGGCTCCAGCTGAGGAAGAGGAGGCTGCTGCTGCTACAGAAGAAGCTGCTGAGGAAGAGGCTGCACCTGCTGAGGAAGAGGAGGCTGCACCTGCTGAGGAAGAGGCTGCACCTGCTGAGGAAGAGGAGGCTGCACAGGAAGAGGAGGCTGCTCCTGCAGAAGACGCTGTCGAGCCAGCTGAGGAAGAGGAGGCTGTTGAAGTGGTAGCAGAAGAAGAAGAGGCCGCTCCTGCAGAAGAGGAAGCAGCAGCAGAAGAAGAAGAGGCAGCAGCAGTGGAGGAAGCAGTGGAGGAAGCAGTAGAGGAAGCAGTAGAGGAAGCAGTAGAAGAGGTGGCAGCAACACTAGAGGAACCTGCAGCAGCCGAAGAAGTAGTAGAGGAGGAAGAGGAAGCAGCTACAGAGGAGCCCGCTGAGGATTCAGACGTACAGGAGGAAGCAGCGGCTGAGGAGCCCGCCGAAGAGGAGGAAGCAGCAGCAGGTAACGAGAGAAGGATGTTAGAAATGTTTAAAGGTTGTTTGAAAGTTCAGATCAAAGTCGAAACAAACAGTCTAAAGGAAAAGTTCGACATTCAGGATTCAAAGATAGAAGGGAAAGGAAAGGTGGTTCAAATATCAGTTTGTTTACACAAGCACAGAGGACTAATGCTAAAGGAGGAAGAACACTTCATTAGAGTCCTCAAGGAAGTCTGTAGACCTGAGGTTCAGTATCTTGAGTTAGAGGGTCAGGCCTGAATATCAAGAAACAGTAAGTCATGCAAAAGTAGACTTGACCTCAACAGATGTGTGTAACCTGTGTCTCATGTCTGCTGGATGTGAGAGGCTCAGAGCCACACGAGCAGAATGAAACATGAGACATCCGGGGAGGTGTTGTGGAGATATTCAGGAGTCACCGTGGTGCTGAGGTTGTTGGTTTAAATCCATCTCCACCACTCGCTGCTCCTCCAGTCAAACAGCTCACACACAATGAATGAATGAAATATTCAGACATGTTAAAGGAAAGTTCAGACTGTTTATTTATTATTATTATTTTAATTGTTTTATTTGTTTTGTTTCAACAGAAGACACACAAGAGGAAGAGGAGGCAGCAGAAGAAGGTGGGTACCAAACTAAAAAACTTTAAAGACTTCAGGGAAGGATAAAAATAATAATAGACTCATATTTGATATCAGATAATCCTCCCAGTGCAGAATCACTTTATTACACTCCATTTACAGTCAGTGTGTGTGTACATGTGACTTCTAGTAGAAGGATATCTCTTGACTCATATCCTCAATCAAATGATGCTGCCAGCGCTGACGAGCACCCAGGACTGTGCCTCTGTGCATCTGCAGGGCTGCCTGGTAGCCTGGTCTAATACAGGAGGACTCTCTATGAGGTGAAGGCTTGTCCAAAGTTTAAGTTTGACGCCTTCTTCTTAATATCCTTTGCCCTGTTGTCAGAAATAATAACTTAAAAATCAAGAGTAAAAGTAGGAACCCCCTGAGCCTGATGAGTCCTGGTGATCATCCAGTGATGAGGAGGAATCAAACAGAAGTTCTAGTTGAGCAGATTTAAGTGAACCACTGTGAAGAGAAGTTCTCATATTGGTGTTATTACTGCCTGGCTGAGTGACTGAAGGAGTAAAGCGGTCGGTTGGGTACCGCCCAAACCTCTCTGAACACACAGGTGTTGGTGTAAACACACACACACACCACTGTGTACACATGTTCTTACACAGCAGGTACACAGCCCAGTACAATCCATAATTATCATGTGGTCTGTCGTTGACATTCATGATTATGTTTTATGGTTTATGACAGGACTTGTGTTGGATGTTGTTCACAGTACAGGTTGATGGAGTTTATACTTTTAAAACCGAACATCAGGGAAATAAGAATCAGAATCAGAAATACTTTATTTATCACAGGGAGGGAAATTCAGTCATTACAGAGCTCTTATAAACAGTATGTGAGAAAGTTAGATATTAATAGAAGAAGGAATAAAATAAGACACAAATAAATAAAATAGAATAAAATAAAGGTTAAAAAAATAGAAAAGAATAAGATCAAATAAAATAGATTAAAATAAAGATAATATAAAATACAATAAAGATCAAATGAAATAAATAAAGGTCAAATAAAAAAAAGATAAAATAGCATTAAATAGAATAAAGATAAAATATAAGATATACATATGAATAAAATGAAATAAAGGTCAAATAAAATAGAATAAAATAAAAATGAAATAAAATAGAATAAAATAAAAATAAAATAAAATAGAATACCATAAAGATAATATAAAATAAAATAAAGATAAAATAAAAATAAAGGTCAAATAAAATAAAGATCAAATAAAATAAAGATCAAATAAAATAAGATATGCATATGAATAAAATTAAATAAAGGTCCAATAAAATAAAGATAAAATTAAAATAGAATCAAGATCCAATAAGTTACATATGAATAAAATCAAATAAAGATCAAATCAAATAAAGATCAAATCAAATCAAATCAAATATTAAAGTATAGAAGAAGAAGAAGAGTACTTTATTAATCCCCATGGGGGAAATTCAATTTTTCCACTTGTGTTCATTTTTGGTCCTGCTACACATAGTTTGGTATACAGTATATAGACAATTTTATGCACAAACATGCAGTGGACATGCACTTAAGGAGAGAAGTCAGAGTGAGGATGCTGCCATCAACCAGCGCACCCAGAGCAGTTAGGGGTTTGATGCCTTGCTCAAAGGCACCTCGGCAGTGTCCTTCTGTATATACAGAAGTGCAGAACATGCTACTTTTGCAACAACAGTGCAGGAGTTTTTTTGTGATGTGTACACACACTCAGAAGGTCTCAGGTCTCCAGTTGATGCCCTGTGCATGGTGAGGTTTGTAAGGGATAAGGTGATGCTCTGTGTGATCTGGTGCTCTAACCTGGGTCTGTGTTTCTCTTTGCAGTAGCAGCAGAGTTTGCCGAGACAATGGAACAGATTCTGGATGAGCCCACAGGTAAACATGTTCTCTTACATACTTTAAAAGGACTTAGTTTACAATGTTTAAAAAACTTATGAAACATTATATAATCCAGAGGTTATGGCATATGGCCAGAGTGGCCGTCTGTGAGTAGGATGTTTGCTCTAGTCTGTGTGTATTTGCTTATCAGCTGCACTTTGGCAGCGTTTCAGAACACATTATCTGTAACCGGGCTTTAACCTTTCTTAAAGTTCCCTGAAGCTTTATCAATTACACAAGGAGTTGCATCAGTGAGCGGGGAAGGTAAACCACCTTCAGAGGACGCACGGCTTCAAAGTAGTAATGTGTTTTTATTACACAGAACTTTAAATCTGCACTGATCACCATTCATCAAAACAAAACCAGAAGACTTAACTCTGATCAGATCCTAACATCACGTCCCAAAACAAGTATGAATGTTTGTAGATCAGGAAATATAACCAGAGTCTGATATTTTATTAATAAGCAATATTAACTTTCATAATAATAACGTGATGAAGGTTCCAGTTTGATGATTATTCTGTTGGTTCATTAAACTTTGAATAAATAATCCTGAGATTAAAGGTTATTAAAATGTTTTCCTCTCTCTCTCTCACTTTTTAGTTTCTTCTTAAATTTTAAATCAAAGTTTTCAGGTTCAAGATTAATAAACATGACAATCAGTGTCTATCCCAAACTCTGCCCTGAACACACGAGTCACATGACGTCTGTTCTTTTCTCCTTTTTTCTTCTCTTTTCTTATTTTTTTGCTCTTTTATTTTCTCCTTTTTTTCTTTGTCTTGTAGATTCTTTTCTCATTTTCTTTCTTTTCTTCTCAAATTTTTCTCCTTTTTTGATTTCTTTTTTTTCACTTTTCTTCTACCTTTTTTTTTCTTCTTTTCTTTTCTCCCTGTTTTCTTTCTTTCTCTTTTTTTTCTTTTCTCCCTTTTTTCTTCTCTTAATCATTTTCTTCTTTTTTTCCCTTTCTTTTTTGTCTTTCCTATCCCAATTTTTATTTTATTTTTGCTCTTTTCTTTTCTCCTTTTTTTTCTTTTCTCCCTTTTTTCTTCTTTTTAACTTATTTTCTCTTTTTTCTTGTTCCTTTTTTTTGTTTATTTTCTCTTAAAATTTATTTATTTTCTCCCTCTTTTTTTCTTCTCCCTTTCTGTCTTTCCTTTCTCCATTTTTCACTTTTATTTTCTTTTGGCTCTTTTTTTTTTGTCTTTTTATTTCCTCTTTTAAATTATTTTGTCCCTTTTATTTCTTTTTCTTTTCTCCCTTTCTCCTTTTCCTTTTCCTTTTTCTATTCTCATCTTTTTGTTATTTCTCTCTTCCATTCTCCCTTAATTCATTTCTCTTCTCCTCTCGATTTTGAGAAACTAAGACTTAACTTCTGCTATCGTTCATGTTCCCTGGTCTCAGTAGTTTCAGTGGCTCAGATACTTATTAATATTTATAAAATGTAACGCTTATTGAGATGGTCTATATATCTTCATCTCTCACTCCCACGGCCTTCACAAAGGAGATGTTAAAAGAGCAGTGAGGATCGAGCTGGTCAGTTTTAGATGAGAGATGGAGATAAGGAGTCTGTTAAAGTCCAGATGATGGTCAGGGTCTTGATACCATGTTGGTGTAATGTCAGGCTGAGATCTGAAAGTGATGAATCTCTGATCATAAGGAGCAGTGCTGTAATAAATCCTGATGATCCTTTAATGTCTTTGAGAACTTTCAGACACCTTCATGATGTAAAGTCTAAACCTTGTGTTTCTGCCCCCCCCCTCTCAGAAACGTAGAGGCTGTTGCAGACGTCATGGTGACGGAGCAGGGACCCACTGATGTTGCATCGTCTGCACCACCTGAGGACACTCAGAGCGATGATGCACCTCTCCATCTCCTGAAAAATGATTGAGTCATTCTGACTTCCCCTCTCTCTCTCTCTCTCTCTCTCTCTCTGTCCCTCTTCATGTTTTCACACCTTTAAACTTTCTGTTGATATGAATGAATGAGATGATGAATTGTCCATAAGTCCTCCACCTTTACCCCCGGTTTCCTCCACCCTCCACCCTCTGACCTTTCTCGCTCCACACCTGGAGCGCTCGTTTGGTTCCAGACAGCTTGTACGACTGCCCCCTCCTCCCCTCGTCTTTGTCTTGCAGCCACCCCAGCAGGGTCTTGAGTTTGCAAGAGCTGAAACGTTGAACCAGTCTGGAACCTTGAAGTCTTTTAGTGACGTAGCTTTGCTTTCTCCAGCTTAAAGTACTGAAGCCCAAAGCTCACACCTGAGCTGCGTCTCTGGCGTTGCAGGTTCAGAGGCAGTCCTGCTCTGAACAGTGCATCAGGTCTCCACTGAGGTATCAAACATTATTTTAGAACAAAGAAGTTCCTCCACCTTCCCCCTTGAGTTCTGCTCGGTCTTGTTAAAGCTATGCAAAGCTGTCTTGATGTCCATCATCCCCCCCTCTCCCCTTTCTCCCCGACTCCACCCTTCAGTCTGCCAGTTTATTACTTACCACTCGTATGTGTCGACTCCTGAATGAGCCACGTACTACCTTTTTTGAATTTCACAGATAAAGCTGGTGTGTGTGTGTGTTTACGTGTGTGTGTGTTTGAGAGTGTGTGTAACCTTCAATGAGAGCGCTCCCTCTGGTGCGAACGTGTGACTCTGAAATCTCTTTTTGCTGAATAATAACTCTGTGAGCCGTAGATACCGTGTCCAGTTTAAAGATAGTGTTGTTGTTTTTTTTGTTCTTTAATCTGTACCTCAGTGTGTTTGTGTTCTGTAGATTCCTAGCTGTTTCTTTACTTTCTTTTTTTTTAGTTTCAGATACAAATACTAAGACCATCGAAAACTAGTCAGAACTTTGAACTGAAGTCTTTCACTGAAACTTCAGCTCTGTCTGTTTAAGCTGTGACATACATGAGGGAACCATGAACAGAGGAAGCTGATCATTTCTGGTGTAAACGTTTCTTTTTTTCTCTGATAATCCAGCGACGCGTGGATCCAGTCCTACAGATTTAGGCGTTTTTAAATTCCACACACTTCTGATTCCTGTTTTCCTCTTCAGTGGTGAAACTCCACAGCTCCACTCCCTCTGATAAAACGTCTACCTGTTGTTCTTGTCTCAAAGGGAAACTTAAGCTGACTCGTTCCCATACGTTCTGCTTCATCTCTTTAGCGTCTTGGTGTCTTTTTTTTCTGTTTTGTTTTTGTAAACATTGATCCGTGGTCGCAGCTCCTCCTCCTCCTGCAGGCTCATAGATCAGATCATCTTTCATCTATCACAGGACTGAACTGAAGGTCAGACGACACCCATGTTGTGTGTTGTTTTGAAGATGATGTCCAAAAACGTGCAGGTTTCACTCTCCAAGAGTGTATTTACATGTGACACACACAGTTTTGGAACAACTGGTGCAACACGGTGGATGTTGTTCTGATACTATAAATAGATCTGATTTAAGAAAACACTACAGTTAGAAGAAGAAGAAGAAGTTCCTCATACTGTAAAATGAAATCACTTGGACGAACAGGTCTAGTGTGTTTCTCTCGCCCCCCTGACATACTGTCTCCACCAGATATCTTTAGGGATGTGACACATTCCAGTGTTGTGCGGTAGCTCTTTGTAAGATGTCCTCTCTGTTTCCTACGTAATGATAGCTAGTCTTTTTCTACTTCTTCACACTTTTCAATTCAATGTGAACTGTAAAAGCTTTTTAAGATCTAAGATTTCAATAAGAACCAAGACAATAACCTAGATTTTTTGAAAAGGAACATTTTTAAAAAGGACTCGAGGAAAAAAAAACAAAAAAAAAAAACAACTCTTGCATTCGAAGCTTTTCTGTGAAGCTTTCACGGTTTGTGCCGGGCAGGTTAAAGAGGCAGTGCTACTTCAGGAAACACTTAATTCTCCAAGGAATGAAAACGGAAGAGCAATAACACTCAAAAAGCAGCCGAGCGGCCCCGGTGACAGATGTTTGTGCTTCTTCTTCTTACCAACGTTCGAACAGAAGTCATGCATATGTTCGGGAAGGGGTTGTAATGAAATGGACAGATTTTTCTACCAAACACACCGAACTGGATCTGTGCAGCACACGGGCCTGCACCGGTCTATGGGGGGGAAGTAATATTGATGGTGAAAAACTACCCATGTCTTTGCCTAACAGTGCTGTCTACAGGTGGAATGACATCCTGTAGATGCTTATGATGACTAAGTTATTGTGAAGTAATGATGGATTGTGTAAAGCAGTCATGAAGTGTCACGATTCTCTGTAAACAATCTGTTGCTACCTGCAATAAAAGGTTTGGGGAAAAAAACAAAACAATGACTCCTTTTTTTTTATTCGATCATTTTGTGGTTTCATGAAACCGGTTACACTCCAAGACCAAGGTCCAGAAGAAGAGCCAGAACACTTATTAACTAACACTGTGATGGATCAAATGTTAATTATCTTCAATGATCCAAAGTCAGAAGGATTGAAGAGAGCCAAACGGAGCAGGTCTAGACTGTACTCTATGTTCTATTATTAACAAAGACCCAACATCAAGACCGGATCAGATCCAGTCCCATCTTCCAGACAGGACTCAGTCTGATCTCATCTTAATCCACCATGAGCAGAGCACTTTGCAGCATTTAGCAAGTTACAGTGGCAAGGACAAACTTCCTTTAACAGGCAGAAACCTCCAGCAGGACCAGACTCATGTTAGACACACATCTGCTGAGACCGTGTTGGAGAGAGGGATAGAGGGAGGTGAAGAGAGAGAGAGAGATGATAGTGGGGAGACGGATAGTAGTAGTTGTAGCAGCTGGAGTCTGACACGTCCACAGCAGCAGAGATCCAGAGGAACCTACGAGACAAGGGAGCTCAGGGACTCCAGAAAGGTCTATGGTTAGTAACTTTAATGGGACAGGAAGAGTTAAAGTGAGAGACAGGCAGAGAGAGGAGAGAGAGGGAAAGACAGGATCCCAGTGTGTCAGTCTAAGCCTATAGCAGCATAACTAAGAGCTGAAGAAAAGAGAGGGAGACAAGAAGAAAGAAAAGAGGAGAATAAATGGTGAAGGAATGACAGAAGGAAAGGACGGGATAAGAACAGAAGAAAGAAAGGATGAGGAAAAATGGAAAGCACAAAGAAAGGAAGAAAGAAACAAGAAAGAAGAAAATAGAGAAGTGAAGAAAGAGAAGAAAAGAAAGAATGACTTTTGACTTTCAAACTACTTTATTAATGCAACAGTTCAAAATAAAATACTTAAAGAAAGAAAAAAAGAAAGAAAGAAAGAAAGAAAGAAAGAAGGAAAGGACAGCAAGTAAGGAAAACAGAAAGAAAGAGGGAAAGAAAGAAAGATAGGAGAGAAAGTAAGAAAAAAGGAAAGAAAGAAAAAAGAAAGAAAGAGAGAAATTAAGAAAAAAGGAAAGAAAGAAAGAGAAAGTTAGAAAGAAAGAAAGAAAGAAAGAAAGAAAGAAAGAAAGAAAGAAAGAAAGAAAGAAAGAAAGAAAGAAAGAAAGAAAGAAAGAAAAAAGGAAAGAAAGAAAGAAAGACCCACAAAAGGAATCTACAGCAGAGATCCAGAGGAACCTACGAGACAAGGGAGCTCATGGAGTTTACATTATAAATATCTAAATTTCTCCTCTAAATATACCTGATGATGTCATTTAAACATGTTCTTAAATAATAAAAAGACTGTATGTTGCTTTATGGAATAATGTATGAAATTTAATAACATGATGATTGACAGATCTGTAAATAAATGACCTTATATACCTGCTGTATCAATTTTGATGCACACATTTTCAACTTGGTAAAAATATCCCTGAGAATCCTGGAGGGGGTCTCTGATCCACAGCTGACATGTTGGATGTCTCAGGTGACGTCCTTCTGGTGCATGACTTACTCACACCTGGTGGATTATCTGTGCACTGCATGTATCTGATCGTATAGATCAGGTTTTTACAGAACAAATATATCACACTGATGATGTAGAGGTCTCAAAAACTGATGTTTCAAATATGATGTGCTTGGCATTATAGAATTGGTAAGAGAATCAAACAAGTATGTTGTTACCTGACTGCTTTACCAACAAGAGTGTAATATTAAAAAGACAAACTAAGTGTCACAAATTGATATGGTTAAAGTTCTACTTCCTGTTAATTCTGTGTTAGGTTATTTTTTGGTTGACAGCACAAAAAGGGAGAGGATAGAGAGAGATGTGGACAGGTATCCAAGACTACAGAGTGACAGTGCCAAGGCAGCTTCTCCTGTCCCATGACTCCTGATTTTATTTAAGAGATCTTCCTTTCTTCCTTTTATATATGTCACACGCTCTCTCTTTGATTTCCATCTTGATGTGTGTCCTTATCTGGTTGAATATAATTGATTTGTTTGAGACTGTCATCACAAAGAGGAGAGAGGGAGGAAGACAGTCAGAGCGACATGAGCCAAGATGAGGGCGGACTCAGGCGGTGAGTAAGTGTCAAGGCAGCCTGTGTTGAGCCCACAGTCACTGCAGAGGAATCCACGATGAGTTAACAAAACCCAAGCAGTGTGATGCTCTCTGTTATCAACATGCTTTCTCCATGATCATGGTTGAATGATGAAAACATGTGGTTTGTGTGTGATAGCAAGTGATACTTCAGAGTCAGATAGTTCATTCCCAACCACATATTGTACTCTTGGGTTGGTTAAATTGTACTTCTGAAAGTTGTAGTTTGCTCGCAACATCCAGTCAACATCAGTGGTATTGTGATTCCTGGATCCTATCATAAATAAAGATCATATCATTGAGTTAAATCACTGCTGGCAGGAGCTCTGGTAAACCAATTTGTTGTGGTCTGGGCTGAATCAGAAACCAGAGCTGTTCCAGTTCCAGTCCTACCCTGGGGACAGTTACCCTGAGCAGTTCTCATGACAAGAATCACCATGTGGTGGCCGGGTGGTTGTGCTGGGTGTTATAGCACAGTACTTTTAAGAGTAGGCTTATAGGTAGAGCTGGATCAGGCTTGGACCAGGTCTTAGTTATGCTGCTATAGGCTTAGACTGACACACTGGGATCCTGTCTTTCCCTCTCTCTCTCCTCTCTCTGCCTGTCTCTTACTTTAACTCTTCCTGTCCCATTAAAGTTACTAACCATAGACCTTTCTGGAGTCCCTGAGCTCCCTTGTCTCGTAGGTTCCTCTGGATCTCTGCTGTAGATTCCTTTTTTGGGGTCTGTCATTCATCCTTTCTTTCTTTCTTTCTTTCTTTCTTTCTTTCTTTCTTTCTTTCTTTCTTTCTTTCTTTCTTTCTTTCTTTCTTTCTTTCTTTCCCTTTTGCTTTCATTCTGTCTTTCTTTCTTTCCTTCTTCACTTCTCTCTTTTCTTCTTTCTTCCTTCCTTTCTTCTCTCTTTGTTCTTTCCATGTTTCTTCATCCTTTATGTCTCCTTTTCTTATCCCATCCTGTCCCTCTGTCATTTATTCCCCTTTTTTTCTTTCTTCTGGTCTCCCTCTCTTCTCTCTTTCTTAGACCTTTCTGGAGTCCCTGAGCTCCCTTGTCTCGTAGGTTCCTCTGGATCTCTGCTGCTGTTTGTCCTTGCCACTGTAACTTGCTAAATGCTGCAAAGTGCTCTGCTCATGGTGGATTAAGATGAGATCAGACTGATCCGATGTAGAATAGTGGAGTAGCATAGTGGTCTTGCATGGTACTTTGTATAAATCTGTAAGGCACATTATAACTGCAGTTCATTTACTATTTACATAACAAGCATTTCAAGGAAAGAAAGAAAGAAAGAAAGAAAGAAAGAAAGAAAGAAAGAAAGAAAGAAAGAAAGAAAGAAAGAAAGAAAGAAAGAAAGAAAGAAAGAAAGAAAGAAAGAAAGAAAGAAAGGATGAATAACAGACCCCAAAAAGGAATCTACAGCAGAGATCCAGAGGAACCTACGAGACAAGGGAGCTCAGGGACTCCAGAAAGGTCTATGGTTAGTAACGTTAATGGGACAGGAAGAGTTAAAGTGAGAGACAGGCAGAGAGAGGAGAGAGAGGGAAAGACAGGATCCCAGTGTGTCAGTCTAAGCCTATAGCAGCATAACTAAGAGCTGAAGAAAAGAGAGAAGAGAGGGAGACCAGAAGAAAGAAAAAGAGGAGAATAAATGGTGAAAGAATGACACAAGGAAAGGACGGGATAAGAAAAGAAGACATAAAGGATGAGGAAAAATGGAAAGAACAAAGAAAGAGAGAAAGAAAGGAAGAAAGAAACAAGAAAAAAGAAAATAGAGAAGTGAAGAAAGATAGAAGAAAAGAAAGAAGGACTTTTGACTTTCAAACTACTTTATTAATGCAACAGTTCAAAATAAAATACTTAAAGAAAGAGAAAGAAAGAAAGAAAGAAAGAAAGAAAGAAAGAAAGAAAGAAAGAAAGAAAGAAAGAAAGAAAGAAAGAAAGAAAGAAAGAAAGAAAGAAAGAAAGAAAGAAAGAAAGAAAGAAAGAAAGAAAGAAAGAAAGAAAGAAAGAAAGGACAGCAAGTAAGGAAAACAGAAAGACAGAGGGAAAGAAAGAAAGCAGAAAGAAAGGAAGGAGGTCTAACATGAGTCTGGTCCTGCTGGAGGTTTCTGCCTGTTAAAGGAAGTTTGTCCTTGCCACTGTAACTTGCTAAATGCTGCAAAGTGCTCTGCTCATGGTGGATTAAGATGAGATCAGACTGATCCGATGTAGAATAGTGGAGTAGCATAGTGGTCTTGCATGGTACTTTGTATAACTCTGTAAGGCACATTATAACTGCAGTTCATTTACTATTTACATAACAAGCATTTCACAGCCGCTAGTTCTTTCCTCTGGCCCTTTTGGG